>NC_087205.1:29115415-29132915 GCF_015104395.2 Macrobrachium nipponense | reverse complement strand
ATTGGGGAGTTCCTGCCTTACAAGTAGACTAGTTTCTGCAATACGGAGTCTAGAGGACGTCTGCAATCACCGTTTTCCTTTTGAGAAGCCATCGCTTCGAATTACCAAATTGACTACCAAGTATTTGAATTGCCTCACTGTTCCCCCAGTTCATGCAGTGTAAGATTCTGTCTTTTTATGTAAATAGGAGATACCATTCTGCATTTACCTATGTTAGTAAGCTTGTAAATAAACTTTTGTTGTGTTAGTGTTTCTTTCTATATTCGTATCCCCAGTTTCAGTTGTTGGTGTTGAATTTTTTTTTTTTGTTTTTTTTTTTTTTTTATTTATTTCATATCGAACCTGAAGCGGACCTCTCTCAGAGGCCGTAACACAACTACTGATGCTAGGAGGCTGCAAGTTGGGATGTTTGATGACTCGAGGGTGTATGATCACCATACGAATTTGTAGCTCTCTAGCCACAGTAGTTTTTAAGATCTCAGGGCGAACAGAAAAAAGTGTGGACAGACGAACAAAGCCGTCACAACAGTTTTCATTTACAGAAAACTAAAAAAAAAAAAAAAAAAAAAAAAATCGTCTAACCTCTGTCCACGCCTTAAATATTTTGATGATGACATCATCACACATATTCATGAATGGGACTCTCTTGATTCTGTTGTCAGGTGTCTCACGTGTAAAAATATCACATTTAAAACGACAGCCAGCCCTATTAGTCATAATGAGGTATTAGATAATATAAAATCATTGGAGGTATAGTGAAATTGAAACTTGATCTCAATTAGCAGAATTCGCTGTACGTCTCAACCATGAGGTAACCGGTTAGTCTTTTTTCCTCGTTTACACAGACGCTACTTTGCTCTATTTTTGCTAGAAAATTTAACTACTAACCTTACAGAATAACTGGTTTTACACCGAAACTTATAAAAATTTCTAATAATAACTAATTTTGATTAAATATATTCTCATATAGAGTCATTAAAAATTAAACAGTATTTAATTCTATATATTTATACAAATTTAAGTAACTCTTTGGTAATTACTTCCGAGTCCTTGCATAACAATACGCCCCTGCACCATTAAAACAAAAACTGGCGACTTTTCATTGAAATAAAAATACAAATATTTAATGCCCACAAGAATGTCATGATTTCCCACGGATTTATAATTGTTTTAACTATAAATCAGCACTTCATGACGATATGCATAAAAAAAGTGCTAAATGTAAATAAATCACTGTTAAAAGTTTGAGTGCTAGCGATGTTTAGCAATAATCTTCATGACGTAGTCAGCAAGTGTAGTACGTGACTTCACTGTCAGTACGAGAGAAGGTGCTGTTGGGCTCATGTAAATTTGTACGACAATTCCCGTGTTCCGTCTTCCATCAATCTCGCGATTATTATTTTTAAGAAATGATAATAAGTATCTTCAGAAAGCATTTCTAAAACTTTTTTAACTGTTGATTTATTTACTATTACGAATTAATCGACAAAGGTGTCAGGTAGGTAAGTAGGTGTGGTGTGGTGTGTGTGTGTGTGTGTGTGTGTGTGTGTGTGTGTGTGTGTGTTTGTGTGTGTGAAAGAGAGACTTTTTTTTTTTTTTTTGGGGGGGGTTTCTAGAAATTTATATTTTATCAAACCAGACAAGAGTGTTAGTTATTGGTTTTGATAGCTATGAGCAGAACTAACCCGTCCCCGTAGAAGGATAGTGTTGTTGGTGCATCTCGTTCAGTGCACTGTAGGAATTACTTGGGTTCTTTTTAGTGAGCTTTCGGCCATAATTGCAACACCTTTCGTTTTTTTTTTTTTTTTTACTGTAACTCCTTTAATATTAGCTTTCTCCAATATCACTTCCCACCCTCGCTTAACAATTGATTCATAGACCAATTGCAAGATTTACTCCTGTTCAACCTTTCAAATCTTTTAGTGTCAATTTCCTTTTCAGCGCTGAATGACCTCATAGGTCCAAGTACTTTACTTAGGCCAAAAATCTAAACTCAGTTCAAATCAATTCTTAACTCTTTCGTCCAATATACATATATCCCCATTATTATATTTTCTACTAAATCCTAAAGAGCTTCTCGAGTAACTTCTTCCCTTTTATCACCTCTCCCTTTTGTATCCTATGCTTCCTTTTAATTGGGGATTTTTGGTAGTCCCTCTTCTCTCGCAGTCCTTGAGAAGCGATGCTTAGTTTTGCCCATGTCCAATAGGTATTAGTTTGTTGATGACATTGTGTTGGCTGTTGAATGTGTCGTTTCTCCATGTTTTGGGTATCGAGTTGATAAATGGCCAAGATCCCATACCTGAACTATGTCGATATTTAGTAATATCCCAGTGGAAGAAACAATTGAAATTATTTTAAATCGAATTTTTCCAAACCCAAATGTTCTTTTTAATAATTTTAATATCACGGATTTTTAAAAGTTACTTCAGTTGGCCGTGCTGGACACTGCCTTTATTTTTAATGGAAAACCTTACGTACAAGTCGATGGTTTGGTCATGGGAGCACTTTTAGGCCCCACCTTTGTTAATATTTTCATGTGCTCCCTGGAATAGCAGTTGCTGGATGACTGCCATCTGGCTTGTCACCCTCTCTTTTATAGCAGATATTGTGTCAACACATTCCTATTATTTAGAAATAAAGATTGGGCAGACGAATTCCTCGAACTTGCCAATCAAATGCATCCAACTATTAAGTTCACAATTGAATATGAAAATGAAAATAAACTGCCCTTCCTTGATGTGTTTGTTTTTAGACTTGACGAACATTTTAATACCACAATTTTTTGAAAGAGAACGTTTACTGGTCTGGGTTCTAACTTTTATAGCCACTGGTTTTTTTAATTTAAAGTTAAATTCGCTTTCTACTTTCTTCCACAAAGCGTTTACTTTAACATCCGGGTGGAATACGTTTCATGAAGAAATTACGTTTCTCCATCAATACATTGTAAATAACTGTTTTCCGTCAGAAGTCATTTACAAACAACTGCGAAAATTTCTAAATAATATCTTCCACCCAAAGTTTGAACTACCAACGGTACCAAAACTACATCTGTACGCTAGTGTTCCCCTAATCTATGATAAACATTTTTATCAAGAACTGAGATTTACAGTAAGCAAATACCTACCGGCAGTCAACTTATTAGGGTAGGCTCCACTTTGGGGGGTGCCGATTGTAAAAAATATTTGCCAAAAATACACTAATCAAGACAGGCTAATGAAATTTTCAGGCATTATTAGCACTTTAATAATGCATATTTCCCTGTGAGTTTTATCATCCTACAGGAAAATTAATGATTTTAAGAAAAAAAAAAAATGTGAAAAAACGGAAATTTCCGGGCCCTCGCACTGAAGGTTATTTGGTAATTGGTGAGAAACTACAGTCTTGAATAGAAATTCGGTCTGACAAAATGTTGGTATATCCACCTGGAACATGCACAGAAAAAATTATCAAAATAGAACAATAAATAAGCACGTAATAACAAAAAAAAGAGCAACAACTTCGTAAGTTCAGCGAAAGCCCCGCCGAATAATCAGACTATAGCTAGGAAGAAATATTCAGGAAAAATTCAAATCTCGATTTAGGGACAAAACCTTTTGAGAGTTTGTAGTTAATAATGTCACTTGATAGCCTAAAACATCTAAAAATTATATTATTTAGGACAATCAAAGAAAACCCCCCTCCAAAAAAAAAAAAAAAAAAAAAAAAGGTGGGGGGTGATTTTTTCTTTGATTGTCCTAAATAATATAATTTTTAGATGTTTTAGGCTATCAAGTGATATAATAACTATAAACTCTCAAAAGTTTTTGTCCCTAAATCGAGATTTGAATTTTTCCTGAATATTTCTTCCTAGCTATAGTCTGATTTTTCGGCGGGGCTTTCGCTGAACTTACAAAGTTGTTGCTATTTTTTTTGTTATTATGTGCTTATTTACTGTTCTATTTTGAAAAAATAAAATTTTTTTTGTGCATGTTCCAGATGGATATATCATTTTGTCAGACCGAATTTCTATTCAAGACTGTAGTTTCTCACCAATCACCAAATAACCTTCAGTACGAGGGGCCGGAAATTTCCGTTTTTTCACATTTTTTTTCATAAAATCATTAATTTTCCCTGTAGGATGATAAAACTCACAGGGAATATGCATTATTATAGTGCTAATAATGCCTGAAAATTTCATTAGCCTGTCTTGATTAGTGTATTTTTGGCAAATATTTTTTACGATCGGCACCCCCCAAAGTGGAGCCTACCCTTAAAACTGATTTCATATAACCCAATGACCATCAAGTCCTTGTTTAAATATAAAGAGAGTCTACTTCCTTTGATGACCTCGAGAGTCATATATCTGTTTAATTACCCCAGATGTGACTTGGGGATGTGCGTGGGCTCCACTCAGAGGTTGTTAAACGTAAGATTAGATTCCCATCGTGGAGTTAGCTATCGTACGGGTGTCGAACTATCAAACGCCAAATTTTCCTGTGTTAGAGACCAATATAAATTACAAGGATTTCAAAATCATAGTTAAAGCTCCAAACGAACACCAATTGACAATACTCGAATCTCTTTTTATTTAACAACTGATTCCCAATCAAATATTCAGTCTACGTCAATTCCTGTGTACCTCTCTTTAGTTTCCGTCGGAACCAAAACGGACCCTGACAGTCACTCAGCTTTGCCTTCAGCACTACTTGGTAATCACTGTTCCCTTCTCTTGTACCTCCTTTGGCATTTTGTTAAGTAATAACTTTTTATCATGTTTGAATCTGAGTCTGTTTTTAATTCTGTTGTTCTTTTAATTTTTAGCTTCGAAAATAGAACACATGGTTCTGAAACGTGAGCAAATAAATGAAAGGATTTTGGTATCTCTACACCCTCTGATTGATATATATATATATATATATATATATATATATATATATATATATATATATATATATATATAGATATATATATATATATATATATATATATATATATATATATATATATATATATATATATATATATATATATATATATATATATATATATATATATATATACATATATATATATATACATATATATATATATATATATATATACACACATATATATATATATATATATATATATATATATATATATATATATATATATATATGTGTGTGTGTGTGTGTGTGTGTGTGTGTGTGTGTGTGTGTGTGTGTGAAACTTTAGTAAATATTTAAAAGGAATGTCAGAGTGCTGAGTACTTTTGTAAATTTTACTGCTACTCAAGATGCAAAAATATATAATATACACGAAAATAAACAGCACTAGTGCATATTTGCGATTTTGAGCTATGCGTATATCAGCAAAGAATATTTTTCAAGATCTATTACATTATAGCTAAATTTTCTCCAACATATATACCAGGCTACAATGTCATACATAATTATATATATATATATATATATATATATATATATATATATATATATATATATATATATATATATATAGAGAGAGAGAGAGAGAGAGAGAGAGAGAGAGAGAGAGAGAGAGAGAGAGAGAGAGAGCCTGCATCTGGTATTCATAGACCTTGAAAAGGCCTATGACAGAGTGCCAAGGCAAGAAATATGGAGAATGTTTGAGGAGAAAGATGTGCCGGAAAAGTATGTCAGAAATTATTCAGGAGATGTACACAGGAATGTGTATACTAGAGTGAGGAGTAGTGTTGGAGAGACGGATGGAATTGAGATAGGAGTTGGATTACACCAGGGGTCAGCACTTAGCCCATTCATCTTCAACATCGTGATGGATGTAATGACCAGGGATGTTAGAGAAGCAGTGCCATGGTGCATATCATACGCGGATGACATTGTGTTGTGTTGTGTTCAGAGGGGAGGGAGGAGTCGGAGGGAGGTTTGGAGGAGGGTGGAAGAGCAGCACTTGAGGGAGAGAGGGAAATGAGAATAAGCAGATCCAAAAACCCGAAGATATGTGTTCCATTATTACTGAGGACGGTGGAAGTAGCATAAGATTGGGTGTGGAAGAAATAAAGAAAGTACAGAAGTTCAAGTACTTAGGTTCTGTATTAGAGGATAGTGGAAGCATGGACCAAGAGGTGAGACACCGAATTCAGGCAGGATGGAATAACTGGAGGTCTGCATCAGGGGTCCTCTGTGACAAGAAGGTCCCTCTGAAATTGAAAGGAAAGTTCCATAGGACGGTGGTCAGACCAGCAATGTTATATGGAATCGGAAACAGCAAGTATGAGGAAACAGAGGAGAAGAAGATAAATGTAGCAAATGAGAATGTTGAGATGGATGTCGGGAGTAACAAGGGAAGATAGGATTAGAAATGAGTATATAAGAGGATCGACAAAGGTAGCTGAAATATCTAAGAAAATACAGGAAGGAAGGCTTCGATGGCATGGACACCTAAGACGAAGGAAGGAACGTCATGTTGGAAGACATACGATGGAAATGGAAGTGCAGGGTAGAAGGAAGAAGGGAAGACCAAGAAAGAGATGGCGTGATTGTGTAGGGGAAGATATGGAATTGAAAGGTATAAATGAGAACGAGGCACAGGACAGAAATCGATGGAGACGACTCATTTCGCAATGGGCACCCCATATAAAAATGGGTTTAAGCTAGGAAGAAGAATATATATTATATATATAGATATATATATATATATATATATTATATATATATATATATATATTATATATATATGTATTTATATATATATATTATATTAATATATATATATATATATATATATATATATATATATATATATATATATATATATATATATATAATATATCTAATAAAAGGAGCCCATAAACAAAAACACCAAAATGTAGAGAGAAAAGTACTATATTTCAGAGACTGCTGTCTCTCTCTTCAGGTATAGAATGAGAAAAGTTTACAGAAAAGGTGGTATTTATACCAAGAGATTCGTCCACAAGTAAGCCAATTTAGGTCACCCCCGCTGATAATCTTCCTTTAATCTTCTTAAGCGTTTGTTGAATGAACACTGCGTCGATGATGTCCGATGTCCAATTCCCTTTTGAGATGTTCATTACCAGCTTCTCTTTTATTAAGGCCGATTCCATCATTTGACTCTTGTACCGGCAGTTGCTGCTATAAATTACACGTGACATATTCCAGTTTATTCTATGGTTATGTTCAGTTTATATGATTGAAAAATAGCCGAGTTCTGTTGTCCATACCTACCTGTAACTGACCGTTTGTGTTGTATTAATCTCTGGGGAAGTGATTTTACCTGTAAATCCGATGTAAGATTGGTCACAGTCCTGGCATGGAGGTCTCAATATACCCTAGAGTCTTTGGGCGATGTCTTTTGTTGGACGTTAATCAGGATTTGGCTAAGGTATTTGGGTAGGTAAATGCAAAGGGTTGGATTTTCCCAAGGGTGTGAGTTACTCTCTTAATCGTCTCCAGGTGGGGAATTTTTATTTTATTGTTGGGTGTGTCTCTGGTCTTGTCTTTAGGGGTCGGTAGAAAATTACGTTTGCTTTTTGAATTGCTTTCTCATTATATGGTCAGGATACTTTAAAGATGAAAGTTGCTTGCGAATTAGTTCAAATTCTTTTTCCAGGAAATCTGGGGAACAAATTCGTAAGGCTCTTAAGAATAGGTTGCTAGCTAGACCTATCTTGATAGTATTGTCATGATAGCTAAAGTAGTTGAATATATGAAAGTTGAGAACGTTGGTTTTCTGTATATGGTAAATTTGTATTCTGTCGTGTCTCTGATTATTAAAAACATCAAGAAAAAGGAATTTTGTTGTCTGTTTCCCATTCAACTTTAAATTTGATGCTGGGCACTAATGCGTTTAATTTTGAGAGGAATTCATTAAAATTACCCCACTTATTATCCCCAAATGTTAGTATGTCATCCACGTATCTCATCCACAGCATGTTTTTGGGTTTTATTGCATTTATTACTGTAATCTAGATCTGCTTTGGTCACGTAGGACCCTCCTAATGCCATGACCTCAGGTCATGGGTTTATATTTACAGATCCTGTAAATTGAATAAATGTATTTATTACAGATATAACCAACTGATCTTTTTTACGACAGATATGCCGTGGTTCCCTACCCACATTATTCCTAATTCAGTGCGCAATAATCCTTCTAAAAATGCGTTTTCTGTGTCTTTATTTAGTATAAGTCTTCACATCAAATATTTTAATATTTGTCTATTCCAATATCAAAACATTTAGTAGGAAAATTAGATTTCTTAGCCTTTATGTCATTCAAAAATTGATTAGATACATTACTCTTTACCTCAGAATCCTTGGAGAAGACCACGCCCAATAGTCATTACAAACAACAACTGGAAACTCATAGAGAACAGAGAATAATGAAAAATTAGCATGTCAGAAGCCTTCCTTATTTATGTCGTATTTTAAATGAATGTTTATACATTTTTCTGTTTTGGTTAGAATGGACTTAATTGCAATTGAGGGGAAAGTTTATAAAAATCAATGTTAGGAGTTTGGGGGCGAGTAATGTATGGCAACTATTCCATGACGGAACAGCTTTCGTAGAGAATGACGTCATAGACAGCCAATCACAGAGTAGAATATTTCCCGCCTTTAATGAAGTTAAGTGTGAGGGATAACTGAATTTATGCACTGCTGTTCAAAATGTGTCCAAATATGCATCAGATTTTCCTGGAGGCGAAATTTCTGTACTTTCTAATTTTTCTTCTTTTTGTATTACATGTTAATGAAAAAGGATTATCATAATAAGTTGTTATCATTGATTTAATCAATATATATATATATATATATATATATATAATATATATATATATATATATATATATTACATAATTTTTAAGTTTTTTGACGGCCCTGGCTTCATTTTTTTGAGCAAAGTATCTTTTCTACATATCAAAAAGTAGGATTATGAATGGATGTTGTTTATATAATGCCATAGATCCTTCAGAGCAGTTTGATAAATTCTGGGATAGATTGATTTTACGTTATTATATTAAACCAGATTTTATGAAACCACGGAATGTTTATATCCATTATGAATTATGAACAGAACATTAATGAATAAATTATTTCATGAAAACATCACAAAATCTCAAGAACATAAACTATCGATCTATCTATATATATCTATCTCTCTATCTATCTGTCATTATAACTATATATTTATTATTCTATCTACCTATCCATCAACCTGTATATACCTTTCAGTTTATCTAACTTTCTATCTATCTATTTATCTATCTATCTATCTATCTATCTGTCTATCTATCTATCTATCACTTTTCTTAGCTATCTATTTATCCATTTTCTGTTTATATGTCGTTCTATCTGTTTTTCCATAATCTATCTATCTATCTGTCTGTCTATATCAACTGAATCCACATGAAATAAATGAAGCGACAAGTCTTTGATATACTTCTAAAAAAATTTAAAAGTATGAAAAAAATTTGAAATTACTTAGCATTTTCGTGCTTAGTTGCGATTTTAAGGTATGCATATAACATTGAATATTATTCTTCAAAATCTATTGCATTATAGCTATAATTTCTTCAAATTACCAATAAAAAATAAGAATATTATAATGTATAAATATTAACGCTACGCCCAATAAAGTTATTGTTTACGATGTCTCATGACGTCATCAACCATGGCAGTGAATGACAGTGGAGAAATTCGTTCACTTTTAGAACTAAAAAATGTATTAGTTGCCAGCTATCTCTTTTATATATAAATAGCATATCCTATCATTAGAGAAATATTTGATATTTTGGTGTCTGTAGTTATAGATTTAGTCTATTGTAGGTATGGAATTATAAGAGGGTAATTAAATAAGTATGTGCCTGGCCGCCAAACTCTGTATTTTGTGTATTTGTAGTGTATGAGTAACCAACTGCTGCTTTTTTTTTTTACGACAGATGGGCCGTGGGTCCCTACCCGCATTATTCCCAATTGAGTTAGCAATAATCCTTATAAAAATGCTTTAATTAGTGTCTTTAATTAGTATAAGTCTTCACATCAAATATTTTAATGCGTGTCTATTACCATATCAAGACATTTAAAGGAATATTCTAAATAAATCTTCATATATTTTTATGTTTTTGTAGAATGGACTTAATTACAATTGAGTGGTATATTTGTAAAAATCAATGTTAGGAGTTCGTGGGCGAGTAATGCAAGGCAACCATTTCATGACGTAACAACTAACGTAGTAAATGACGTCACAGACAGCCAATCGCAGAGTAGAAAATTTCCCGCCTTTGAGGAGGTTGCGTGTGAGGAACAACCAGATTTATGCGTTGCTGTTCAAAACGCTTACATATATTTTCGTGGATTCGAAATTCCTTTTTTTTCTTATTTTTCCTTTTGACTTGATAATGAATATGGATTATCAGATTAAAATTGATATATACATATATATATATATATATATATATATATATATATATATATAATATATTATATATATAATATATATATATAATCATTATTTTCTTCATAAATTTTAAGTTTATTGACGGTCCTGGCTTCATTTTTTCAAGCAAAGTATCTTTTTCTGTATTTTAAAAAGTATGAATTATGTATACCACACTTTCTCTCAGAGGATTATGAATTAATATTTTTATATAATGGCATAAATCTTCAGGAGCGGTTTAATATTATGTTTACCTAATTCCATAAAATTGTGGGATGGAATTATTTTACATTATTATATGTAACCATATTTTATTAAACCACGGAATGTTTATTTCTAGTATGAATTAAAGAATCAATAAATCACATAAGCATCACAAAACTGAAGAAGCGTAATATATGATGTGACCTGTCAAGAATAGGATTATCTATCTATCTATATATCTATCATCTATCTATCTTTATTACTATATATCTATTATTCTATCTATCTATCAACCAATCTACTGTATCTTTCCATTTCTTTCTCCCATCTATCTATCTATCTGTAGTTATAACTATCTATCTCGCTATCTTTCTTTATGACTATATAGCTATTATTATATTTACCTATCCATCAATTAATGTGTATCTATCTATCCGTCTACCATTTTACTTATCTCTTTATTCATCCATTTTCTATTTATCTATCGTTCTATGTCTTTCTATCATCTATCTATCTATCTGTCTATATCAACTGAAGCCGTATGAAATTAAAGAACCGACAGGTGCTAAGGACTTTGATATATTTTATTCATTTTTAAAAGTGTCAAAGAAATACGAAAGCACTTAGTATTTACGTAATTACTTGCGATTTTAACCTTTGCATATAACAGGGAAATATTATTTTTCGAGATATATTGCACTGTACATGAATTTCTTTAGCATATGCCAAGCTACAATGTCATACATAATATATACTATATATATATATATATATATATATATATATATATATATATATATATAGACATTATCACTAACGGTATCATTATATTTATAATAAATAAATATCAACGCTACGCGTAAAAACGTTTTTGGTGTCTATTATGATGACGTCATCAACCATGGCAGTGAATGGAGACGGAGCAATTCTTTCACTACTACAGTTAAGGAATGTATTAGTTGCCAGATTTCTCTTGTCTATAAAAATAACGTATCATAATCTTAGAGATATATTTTATCTATGCGTGTTTGTAGTTACATATTAAGAATTTGTTGAAGATTTGGAATTATAAGAGTGGTAATTAGTAAGTAGTTGATCCCCATACTCTTTATTTTCTGTATTTGCAGAGTATGAGTAACCAACTGAAGGTTTTATACTACAGATGTGCAGTTGCTTCCTACTGGCATTATTCCCAACTGAGTGAGTGATAATCCTCATGAAAATTAGTAAAATTCTCAACATCAGATGTTTTAATAATTGTCTTTTCCAATATCAAGACATTTAAAGGGATAATTAGATTTGTTAGCATTTATTTCATACAGAATTTACTTATATGCATTATTCGTTATTCCAGGATCCTTGGAGAAGACCGCGTCCATTAGTCATTAAAAACAAAAACTGGAAACTCATAGATAACAGAGAAGAACGGAAAATTATTGATCTAGAAGCCTTTTTTATTTCAGTCATATTTTAGATAAATTTTTATTCATTTTTCTGCCTTTGTTCGATTGGACCTAATTGCAATTGACGGGTGTATTTATAAAAATCAATGTTAGGCGTTCGTGGGCGAGTAATATATGACAACTATTTCCTGGCGTAAGAACTTACGTAGTAAATGAAGTCACCGACAACCAATCACAGAGTCGAAAATTTCCCGCCTTTTAGAAGCTTTAGTGTGAGGAACAACCAGATTTATGCACTGCTGTTCAAAATGCGCCCAAAAATACATCAGATTTTCGATTATGTTTACCATACTGTCTATTAGAGGATTACTTACGCATATTCTTTTTATAATGCCATAAATTTTTCGTAGTGGTTTAATATTATACTTTCCTAATTCCATAAGATTGTGAGATGGATTGATTTTACATTATTATATGTAACCATATTTTATGAAACCACGGAATGTTTATTTCCATGATGTGTTATGAACAGAACATTAATGAATCAATTATTCACGTAAGCATCACAAAATCTCAAGAAGCATAAATGTGATGTGACCCGGTAAGAATAGGATTATCTATCAATTTTTCTATCTATCAATCTATCTATCGTTATAATTATCTACTTAGCTATCTTTCGTTATGACTACATATCTGTTATTCTATCTGTTTATTCATAAATATGTAGGTATCTGTCAGTTTATTTCTCATTCTATCTACCTATTAATCTATCACTTTATTTATATATCTTCTTATCCATTTGCTAAACATCTATCGAATATTTCTCTCTCCATCTACCTGTCTATATCAACAGAAGCCACATGAAATAAAATAAGCGACAGGGTGCTTAGAACTTTGATATATTTTATATATTTTCAACAGTGTGAAGGAAATACGAAAGTACTTCTTAGCATTTACGTGAGTACTTGCAATTTTAATATATTCGTATAACAGTAAATATTATTTTTCAAGACCTATTACACTGTAGCTGAATTTTCGTCAACATATACCAAGCTACAATGTCATACATAATATATATAAACAGTATTTTATTAAATAAATATTAACGCTACACGCAAGAAAGTTCTTGTTTCCGATATTAAAGAATCAATTATTCAAATAAGCGTCACAAACGCTTAAGAAGCGTAAAGGTCTATTTATATATCTATCTATCTATCCATAGATAGATAGATAGATAGATAGATAGATAGAGAGAGTCACTAAAGCTTAGGAAGCGTGAAGGTCTATCTATTTATCTATCTATCTATCTATCTATCTTCTATCTATCTATCCATATATCTAACTTTCGTTATGACTATATCTCTATTATTTGATCTATCCCCCCATCAATCTTTATGTATCTCTCAGTTTATTTCTCAGTCTATCAATCTATCTATTTAACTATATATCTCTTTACTCGTCTATCTATTTATCAATTTTCTATTTATCTATCGTTCTATCTGTCTCTCCATCATCTATCTATGTATCTGTCTATATCAACTGAAGCCGTATGTAATAAAAAAAAACAACAGGGTACTAAAGATTTTGATATATATTTTATAAATTTTCAAAAGTATAAAAGAAATATGAAAGTACTGAGCATTTAAGTGAATACTTGCGATTTTAAGCTATGCATATAACATTAAATATTATTCTTGAAGATCTATTACATTTTAGATGAATTTTCTTCAACATATACCAAGCTGAAATGCATAATATATATCGGCATTATCACTAACGGTATCCTTTTATAATGGAAATTAACAATATAAAAATTAGGATAATAAATAAATATTAATGCTATGCGCAATAAAGCTATTTTTTTATGTGTGATGACGTCATCACCCATTGCAGTTAATGGCGATGAAGAAATACTTTCACTTCTACGACTAAGGTATATATTAGTTGCCAGATATCTCTTTTATATACAAATAGCTTGTCATATCTTTAGAGAAACATTTGATCTACACGTGCCTGTAATTACAAATGTAGTCTATTGAAGGTATGGAATTAGGTAATGAACTGATGTTTTTTACGACAGATGGGCAGTGGTTCCGTACCTGCATCATTCCTAGATGAGTGAGCAATAATCTTTATGAAAATGCACTTTTAGTGTCTCTAATTGGTATAAGTCTTCACATCAATTGCTCTGATATTTGTCTATTCCATTATCAAGACATTTAAGTGGAAAAAATAATTTCTACCCTTTATTTCATACAAAAACTAATTAGACACGGTATCCATTACTCCAGAATCCTTCAAGAAGACCACGCCTATTAGTCATTAAAAGAAGAATAGGAAACCCATAGAGAACAGAGAATAATGAATATTTTTACACATAAATAAATAAATAAATAAAAGAGATTTCAAAGTCAGGAAGTCTAGAAGTGAAAATGTACTTCTATGTGAATAATATTATACAGGGTAAATAGTATATATAAAATTTGTATGGAAACCCTTTTCATTAATTTGAATAAGGAATATCTAATTTAACATAATTACATTTATTTCACAATCATGCAGATTTCCAACATGAAACTAATATATTGTTCAATTTTGGTACTGTTTTTTTCAGACATTCTTCTCGTGTGGGTGGAGTATTAAAACAAAAAATACCCAATTTATACTAAAGTCGTATTTATTACAGCATGTAACATAACTCTACAGCTGGCTGAGAGAAATCTCCTGCCAAGTGATGAGGTCATCAGTTCTGAAGGTGCCTGGCACGTTTGCCAAATCATCATTGTTCCTTTTAACCCCAATAATCTGCTAGCACAGGCTTCATCTGTAGTGTGTGTTGTTTCGTGTTTGTAAAAAAAACAAGCCAACTGGAGAGGAATGCTTAGCACGAACTTCTCATGGGCAAGGGAGGTCGTTAGGTACAAGTGTCTATCCGTGTGTGCAATGCAACTTTAGTTAAGGAATTGCAATCGTTTTAAAATTAATGAACAAAATAAGCAAACAGAATTTCTATAACATCAAAATGAATGAATTTTTTCTGAACCTCATAGACAATTAGAGTCAATAAATCACCTTATGGCATTGGTAAACAGACATTTAAAAGTATCAGGTCATGGATATGAAAAATTTACTTGCAACAATAGCCTATTACAATTCAAGTAAATCACATTCATGGGAAAATGTCACATTTTCTTGAAAAACCCAGTTTATATAGAAATTAGTTACATAGTGGGTTCTTTCATAGCATCTCCTGCCTAAAAATTAACCTCAGTGGATGCGCACGAGAAAATTGAATCTGAAACTTTTGTTAGGGGCACATAGGATCGGATTTTATCACAGCTTAATTTCAGTAAGCTTAGAGAAATACAGAATCATGATTAATATTCTCTTTGACTCTTATGTTGTCTGGCAATCTTACAAATAGCTCCGTTTCACAGTTTTTTGTCTAGTAACTTACTACCAGTAATATCAAATTTTCTATGGGATTCGTATTGATATCTGTTAATGTGGATATTTTTATGGTCATCAGAGACCTAGATAGGATAAAAAAGTTTGTACAGCTGACTCTGTTGAATTCCATAAAATATCAGCGAATTCATGTGGGTTAAGTCTGGTTCTTAATGGCTTTCTCCCTCCCGTATTTGGATGTTGTCTGAATTTACTTTGCCCTTGTGACAAGTATAATTTCACTTACAGGCTGATTAATGGAACCAGGTTACAGTATCCTGCAGTACGAGAGTTTCACATCGCAACTTCAAAAACCTGTTCGTCGCTGCGGACGACTACAGTGAAGTATCAACCACCTACAATGTGAAAGGGAATAAGCACCATCACAAGTGAACAATCTTATTTTGTGGACTTCTTGGACCGACACCCGTATCCCGTCATTAATCTCGATTTTAATGCAGAATGCTCCGGTGGCTGTCGGAATCAACTACGAAAGGGACATACTTCCGACAAAAACGATCAAGAGGATATTCAACTCTACATTTGCTGGTGAAGGACCCGTGCTGGAGATAATTTTATTCATCGCGAATGTATTCGTATGGCATAGGATGCAGAGGACAAGTATGAGCACAAAATAGAATGTTGGACTCTGCCCAGGCAATTTCCCCCTTGTTTTTAACCATTTGGAATTGGCCATTTCATTTGGCTATATGTGGTTGTCTGGAACTGTGTAATGGACGAAAAGTTGTTCAAAACACTAGAATGTGCAGTTGGTATTACCTCGGTCATGTATCCTATATATAAAGTATCATGTATCCTATATATAAAGTATCATGTATCCCATATATATAAATTATCATAAATAACAGAATTGAAATATATCTGGGCGTGTACGCACTAGGAATCTATTTAAAATGCACCTAGATTAATCACTTAGATTAGTCATTTATGTTAATCAGTTTTATTAAATGCACATATATTGATCATAATTACATGAATCAATCATATATATATATATATATATATATATATATATATATATATATATATATATATATATATATATACTATATATATATATATTATTATATATATATTACTATATATATATATATATATATATATATATATATATATATGTCATAATAAATCAGGTAGCCTATAATCAATCTGTTACCTTTTATCTTACCAATAACTGCAGTTAGCATAAAAATTAATAATTTTTATCACTTCATATAAGATTTTTATCTGTTAAAATATGATTTTTTTATCATGTTAATCTTTATCCTATGCAATTATCAGAGTACATTAGTATTTTCTGTAGCATATGTATCTTAATGAGATGAAGTGAAAACTGTATCAGTATATATCACGTGATCACTATTATTTACGAATATCATCATATGCATATGTCTTATATCTTATTACTTGAATCTGTATTTGTGTACACCATGAATTTTTTTTTTTACTTATAATTATTTTCTATATATCTATATATATTCACCATAATGTCTGTATCACACTCCTATAAGTCAAATGCAAGTAAAGCTTGAGTAATATTCAATGGTTGGTTTTGTAGCCGACCGAGCTTTTATGTAAGTGTTACATAATAAAAATATGGAATATTATTCCGTATATATAAAAAACTACACTATAATTAATTAAAACCAGTGACCCAAGAGGTCAACCAGATTGCTTGCAGGAATGTGATCAGACCAGATACGATAAAGTATACTAAGATGACGTATACAATAAAGTAGGCTAAGATGACGTGCCGTCACCTGTGCTCCTTCATTTGTTTTGAAAACATTAGTCCAAGCTTCCTGCTTGAGACAACTACCGCGACCTATAATTCAAACGGCCTACGTGATTTGTAATCTATGTCATCTGTGTGTATGTTTGTATGTTCGAGCTACTGTCTGCTTCCTTTATGATTTGTAACCGAGATGGTAGTCAAAGTTGAATTAGCTATCATCATTGGCAGAAGCGATCAAGCCATCGTCATTAGAAGACCTGTACAATCCTATCTG
>NC_087205.1:29087915-29107915 GCF_015104395.2 Macrobrachium nipponense | reverse complement strand
CGGGAATTTTCCTTCCGACGGGGTGGGTTCTAAGTCTCGGATGGAGATGGGCTACGATGGTCAAGCCTGAAGGGCAATATCAACAAACATCTAAGCAAAGTACTACAGCAAGATCAGGGTTGGTTTTATCATTTTTCATTACAAAACTAAACTATACAAAGTTCATAGATACACAAATTTAAATGGGAGTTCGCCCCTTTTCACACTGAGCAATAACAGGAAATCTCACTGAGCAAAAGATGGGATTCACAAATTCATATTGGAAAAAGTTAACTAATTCTGAGGAAAAACCATGACACCTGCTTAAACAGGCTACCATTTTACTCAAATCATAGTATGAGATGATTGAATAATTCGGTATTGCACTTAAGCAACGCCATCCCGCGGATGGCGGGAATATACCAAGATAACAAATGAACACTTCACGGACTCTTAACTGCAATGTTACTACCTGGCTGGGGAGGTGACGGCGGGGAATTGACATGCCTTACCTCTATCGTGTTCCCCCGGGAAAAGCGTACTTCGCCTCTCTGTATCGCCGTCACTTCGTATTCCATGCAAAACCTCTACATTGGTTAACTTACCAAAAATTGCATGAATCATTTAAAAGAGCGTCCGTCAAATACCCCAAATACTGCTTATAGTATAAACAATCTCCCTAACACGAATATTTCTTGAGCACATTTGCAGACAAATGAGAACCACAAACTCGGCCGCCTGATTCTCCCTTCTGTTCACATATCCTGAAGGTGTTGAAAGAGTGTCGAGCAAAACCAATGGATCCAATTTTTGCGCAACAACTGCAGAAAAACATGTCAGAAGTTGTAACTATTCCCAGCGCCTTTTCCACGAAACAACTCACACTGGCAACGTGTTTTTTAAAGGAAAATCGTGAATAATTTAACACTTTTAAGGCATTTTCTTATGCCAAATAAAGTACTTAGATTATGATGATGGCGATACCTCAAGGTAATCTAAGAATTTGTAATTTATTGGCAAGGTATAATTAAGATACCTTTGGCTCAATATGAATACTGTAAAAAAAAAAAATGCGGTGATCCCGTAACGAACATTTTTTTCAAAGGGGCTAGTATTGTCACAAAAGCATTTATTCTGCTAATACCCTTGAGCGGATGCTGATGAATTAGTTCTGATCTCCAAAGTGTTGCCCGTGAACTACAATACTTTTTTTTTTTTAAGTACTTCGAAGTGATGATGGTATTATCACAAAGTACTTAAAAATTTGTATTTTATTGGAAGGGTATGATTAAGATACGTTTGGCTTTAGATAAAAAAAAATGTGATAATTTCCACGCGTGTAGTTTTATAAGCGGATAAGCAAGCGACAGAAGCATCTGGTTTGTTAGTACTTTTTCCCGTGGCTAGAATTGTAAGGTCTGACTGGTGTGGTGGTAGAAGATATATTTTGAATTACAATGCTTTATGACTGAATGGAAGTCATTCTAATACAGTTAAACACACCTGTTTTAAAATTTCGGAAGTCCTAAACTGATGATAGGGTTTGCAGTGGGAGGAGTTTAAGGAAATCATACGTTTGACAGCGCCTGCAATAAAAAGTGAATCATCAAGGGAAACTAAGAATTAACCCAGAAAGTTGAAGAAAAAGATGACATAAAAAAAACCATTTGTTTTGTCTGTGTTTCTATGTCTGTCATGGGGGTAGGGGTTCAATTTTGAGTTATGAACCTTTCTGGGGTGACATAAAAGCTGTGGTCAAAATTTTGCCTAGGTCTGTCACGCCATTTTTCTATTCTATAGCATCAAAATAAATATCAAAACCTTCAATTATATATATATATATATATATATATATATATATATATATATATATACATTTACAACAAATAATTAGTTATACAAATGTGATGCAAATAAGAATTGATAAAACGTAAAACATTTTATAATCATTGACAGTAGAGGCAGCAGTGTATTGGTTTACAACGTCTGGTGACGTCATCAACCGTAGTAATGAATTTAGTTAATGGAGTTCCAACGGGATTGTGGGTAGCTGTTTTAAGTACTTAAAAAATGCAGAGATTTCCTGGGAATCCGTTTTTATTTTCATTTTCATTTTCTGTCTCATTTACAAACAATATTTAACATGATGAATTTCATCAGATTATTATAATTAATGATTCAACCACTTGAGAAGATATAATAATCTCTGTAATACGTGGTTTCTGAGACTTCGTATACTACAATTAATAACGAATAAAGTGTGTGGAAGTCAATACAGGAATAAGAGTTATAGGAATATATTGGTTTGTATGTTTGTTCATTATTGGAGAGAGAGAGAGAGAGAGAGAGAGAGAGAGAGAGAGAGAGAGAGATGTTCTTGTGGCAATGTGTGTGTGCGTGTGTGCTTGTGTATGTGTGTGTGTACGTGTGTCAGTGCGGATCGGGGAAATGGAAGATAGAGAGAAAATATTGGTCCTTGAAGAAAGGACACTAAGTGAGTATTTGTGTTTTAAGAATATTTAAGAAATCTCTTTTAGAGTGGTTCACATTTCGTTTTTTTGATCTCATAAAATTCTGAATTGAAATTGTCTCACATTAATATAGATCAACAACTTAACTTAGGAAACCATGAGACATATGTTTTTATTTCCAAAAGAAATGTTGAACTGTGACAATGAACAAATGATTCATGTCAGTATCGCAAAACAATTAACTCTCCACAGCAATTCTGTAAAAAGGTTAAAAAAGATAGATAATGGATTAATCAACGACTTATAGCGTTTTCATACATAGCATAATTGAAACTGACGACATAAAATTAGCTGCAAAGAATCTATTTTCTACTTATCAGTCTCGTTAAATTCTGTTCTCTGAATAGTATGTTTGCCTAATTAATTCCTCTATACAATGTACTGCTCAAAAAGATTCATTTTGTGAATGGAAGCAGTTATACTCAGTAAATTTACCATAAAAAGATCTTGTTATGTTCATCGTCTGCTATTCATTCGACAAAAGAAATTTTTATTTCAATAGAGTTCAGTAAATCTATTCTTGAAATCGAGGGTAATGATGTTCGCTTTTCGTAGTGATTGTTAAAATCTTACTATTATCTCATGGTACGTCATGCACCATAAAAAAATATGTGGCCGGTATTTCCACTACTTTTCCTTTATCATTAGGAGTTGGATTCGGCAAGTCAGGGCAATTAAATATCTCTGCCTACAAAAGTTGAGATGACTTAGCTGTAAGTCAACAACTGACACCCTTCACTGATTTCTTTTTAGTTTAAATAATACACCTGCAGACAAAACAAATATACATTTTCCACTGAATACTCTATAGTGTGAATTTACCAATGCACATAAACCTTTCAAAATGCGAGATAAATCTCGTCCATACACACATTTCATGTTATTGACAGTTGACCTTCTGAGAAATAAACATTGACATGAAATATTCAAAGTTTCGTTTCTTGAGTTAAATAACCATGAATTTTATTCTACTGATCAACAATTTTTTAGGAAGAATCGACTTTGTAAAATCACAGTTATTTTAGAAATAACACCTTTTTTTTCTCTCTCTCTCTTAGAAATACGTAAAACAGGAGGTACCTCGTATGCTGTAAAGAAAGCTAAACCGTAGTAAGAAAGG
Source organism: Macrobrachium nipponense (assembly GCF_015104395.2). NCBI lineage: Eukaryota > Metazoa > Arthropoda > Malacostraca > Decapoda > Palaemonidae > Macrobrachium > Macrobrachium nipponense. Next base: position 29,104,285 of record NC_087205.1, on the reverse strand, counting down.
CATATTTCGTATATAAAATTCCTGTATTTAGACCATATTCACGTTGCAATTTCTGATATAATAATAACCATCTCGTTTACAAAACGATAGATAGAAAAAACCATAAGCATCATATATACTTCACCATTTTCTGATTAACGCCCCTCAACTTCAGATGGTGAGGTTGAACAAGTTCTGCAAGCCTTCCAGCTCAGCCTCCGGAAATCCTGTTCTCTATCCCGGGCACAAACAACGCAAGAAAATTGCGTTGATCTTGTGTCTGTGATTCAAGTTTAGCGTATTCTGGGACGTAAAATGACCTCTTTTATCGTGAATGACATTACTGGATCTGAAAAGAGACGAAAAACAAAATTAAGTTCAATTTAATCAATTAAATTTGAATAAAATTAACGGAAGAAGACTTGACACTTGTAACTTTACAATAGAACCAGTTCAATCATGCTACCATTTGTAGTTCATGATATAAGAGTTCTTAGAATTTGACATAGACTTTTCAAAACACCATGTATATGGAATATGACACTAGTATTGTCTCCCTATCCACTAAAATATTTAAAGAGAGAGAGAGAGAGAGAGAGAGAGAGAGAAAGAGGAGAGAGAGAGAGTTCGTGTGCCCAAGCTCCAACAAACACCGAACCCATTTAAAAAAAATAAGCAATGTAAAGAATAATAATAATAAAAAAAACTCAGGCTAAGCATAACACTATCGAAGACTTCTCAATTTACTCCTCCCTCCCGGTGATGTCGAACATAGTTTGATCACTCTTTAAGCAGGATAACCCTCGAATCTTTTTCGTAATGGTTTTCCTCAAACCGAACGAGCCAGAAGATGATAGATATACCCTTCCTGGAAAGGTTATTCCGCACTGCTCTCGTTTTTAAAGAGCTAATGTAAGCTCTCATGGTACTCCTGATCAAAGAGGGACTTCGGAGAACGAGAGTGGGGAAGGATTAAATGTTTATTTACGTCCTACCTTGATGTTAATTGAATGTCTAAGAAGAAAGACTTGAAAGAAAATTGTTCTCGTGTTTCCAGATTATTGCGGAATTCCAGATTATTTTTACTTGACTGTCCATCGTAATTACTTCCTTTTTAGACCTGCTATGTTGAGATATTCATAGGCATATAGAGAATATACATAAAATACTTTTATCAAAATCAGATATACAAAATCAGTAAATAACTTTACATACCAAGTCAATTTCTTCAGACCAGTTGAGAGCAGTTGTTTGCTCAAGATATTTGGGAATCCTTTGCGGTGATAAGAAGTTTCTCACTGACCTAACCGGCCCACCCGAACCCCAGAACCCCCAATTTTTTGTATTTTCAGAAAGAGCGTTGATAAAATGCTTTATATCAAACAGAGTTTATATATCCTTTTAGGAACGGTAACTCTATTTACAACAGTTTATATTAAATCAGTCCTATATCAACTGAGAGAACTAGAACAGCTCTATTGTTAAACTAAATTGCTAATCAAAAGATATGATTCAGTTTTCCTTAAAAAACTAAGGCATAACACTCAAAAGCTTCTCTGACAATGAAATACTACCAATACGTATACAGCATGAGGAAATAAGAGATTAATTATAAGAACTGAATTTTGAGAGGAAATATTTTTTGAAAGTGTATTAGTAAGGAAAAACCAATGTTGAAACAGCAAACGCAAATAAGAAACATAAATTGGTTGGTGAATAAACATGGCAAGTAATTTAAACTTTGCTCAACAACAAGTGTATTAATTTAAAGAATACCAGATATGCCTCAGCAAAAAGTGCAAAAATTATTATACAATCAACGTGCAAATAAAACAGAGTGATAGCAGTTATAAATAACAAGTGCCAATTAATTTGTTCGTTATATACGTGATATGGAATTAGATGTTTTTAGACATAACTTTTGTAAGTGATTTTTTTCAGATGAAGAAACAGTAAAAAAATATGAAATCATGATATCATGTATGTACATAGACACACTCGCTCGTATACAGACACGCACGCATATATATATATATATATATATATATATATATATATATATATATATATATATATATATATATATATAATATATATATATATTTAATGGTTTTAAGGCTTCACTGCCAGTCCTAGTATTGAGAGGTCGCTGGTTCGCGCCTGTCGATCGCCAATTCTATTATCGCTAAATAAATTCCCCCTCGCTTAAGCATATATGAAAATATATTAATTCCGAGGTAGAGCGAATTAGATATTAAAGGACATTTGTAGTTCGATATATGTATATGAATCACGGTAATGATATATATATATATACATATATATATATATATATATATATATATATATATATATATATATATATATATATATATATATATATATATATACACATATATATATATATATATATATATATATATATATATATAATATACATATATATATATATATATATATATATATATATATATATATAATATATATATATATATATATATATCATAAGTGCTCGTGTTCCAATCTCTTCAGTCTGTTAGCTTAGGGCCTAGATTTCTTTAAATCTGGAGCAAACCAAATGGGGGAAGGGAGGTTAGAGTCTCCTGATCCTCTTAACAGTACGATGTAGATGTATATTAAAAAGAAGCATGATTAAAGAATATGCTGATTAGACATGGAAGGTAGTAGGCACGCTAGGTTGCTCTTTAAATATTCTGACTTCATGACCTGTTCCTCTGTGAATCTTTCTTGCTGGCGTTAAGTGCTTTTCCAGACCCCTTGGACGTTGTTCAGCTTTATGAAGCCAAGGGAGGACCAACACACCTGAGTTCGTTCTCACTCCTCCAGCCTCCGAGACAGAAAGTCGTCTCCTCATAACTGATCTTCGGTGTAATTGCTTTGTATTCACTGGTCGACCACGTATTCGTAATTGTTAAGGACAGGCGTATTGGGTCAACCTCATTTCAACCGAAATTACCGCACACCTGTTACCAGTGGGTCTGATTTTAGCGATTGACACCAGTGTCTGTTTCTCTTACTAAAATTCCTCAGTCTCCTTGTTTCAATTTTCCATTCGCCCAAGTACAAGCCCCTTTTGTTTGCAAGCCTAGCATGTACATTTTTTCTCATAACTTAAGTCAAGTACTGAATTAATTTTGCTCTGTGATACAGTTCAAAGCCTTCCTCATTGTATTAAATTCTGGCTATTTAAATCTACAATAATACCTTCCTCCAAGGTGAATCATTTATTGCAAGTGAGAGAATCTTTTGTGCATATGAATGCTTATCTGGGAATCTTTTCCAACAACTGGTTATCTTACCCTTCATGTTCTGCAACCTGTAACATTGTGAACAATTGCCTTAGAAGATTTCAACTTAGCCCTGCCACCAGTAAAATATCTTATGAAATTGACAGTCATCATAACAAGAGAGCTATGTGTTTACACGCGTAGTCAGTGCATTATCATTTCATTGTAGAAACCAGTTATTTAAGTGTCGTTTATAAGACTCTTGTTGCTCTCTTTTTTGGGCTATATTCTATCCAGATTTATTCTATTTCATTTGTAAATATAATTGCTGTGGTACCTTGAGTATGCAATTAATTGTTGGATTACAAGTAAGCCAACATTAATTCTATTTGTTTCAAGTGTGTAGAATGAATTAATTTATGATAACTACAGGTTTCCTAGCGACTTCCCCCCCTCTCCCCCCTTTTTTAAATGTAATTACAAGATAAGTTTGATCATTTATTACATTTGTATCTTACACAAGGGGCGCTGGGTGCGGTCCTTAAGACAACTTCAATTAAAATCCAATTTCTAACCTCCTCAACAATGAACCGCATGTAACATATTATATATATATATATATATATATATATATATATATATATATATAAGATAATATATATATATATATATATATATATATATATATATATATATATATATATATATATATACATATATGTATATATATATATATATATATATATATATATATATATATATATATATATATATATATATAATTTAAGGAATTATTAGTACTTTGCTCACTGATTCAATAAAATTAAGATATGTTCAAATCCTTACCAAATGAGTATGCATTTGGCAAACGGTATTCGGTATCTTTTTCTTAATCGTGAGCTAAAATAACGGTAGGGAGTATGAAGGAACCCATTTAAAAAACGGACTTGAAAAAAAAAAAAAAAAGAATTCTCCCTTTTTGTGTATTATCACTCACGAACATTTTCGTTCTTTCCATTCCGAGTTGTTCGCAACTACTCCTACGAACTGCTGCTCAAAATGCTGGACTTATTCCCAGTGTTTATTCAGGAACTACTTCGAATATTTCAGTTTTCTTTTCCTTTTGCGAACCCCAACAATCATGGCTTTCTTGCTTCAAAGAGATACGGAGTAGGGCATAAAAAGTCATGCGTTTCAGTGCTTTAACTTTTGACCGTGAGCTAGTTCTCCTTTCAACAATTTGTATATCAGTTATTTTGCTTATTATTGCGTCACGAATTTATATACAAGTTTGTTGCTGTTGGGTGGGAAATGGGTCGGGGGAAAGGGGTGGGGTTTTGGGGGTGGAAGTAGGCATGACAGAGGAAGTTCTCTCTTGCATATGTAAAGATTTATGATCTTTTTTGCTATCTCGCGAAGGACTGAGAGTCTTGTCTTTGTCATGGATATTGAGTTATAGTTCAAAGGTACATATATTGCCATGTTGATTTCTATTTATTTTTAAGGGGGCACACGTGCCTTAACAAACGCGCACACCCAAAAAAACAACACGTTTTACTCAGTCGTAGATCATTGTTTGGGTTAAAGGAATGATACTGAGATTATGTATAACTTCTAAACTTGTACAAACATTTTACTTAAACATAGATCATTACTGCGCGAATAGAATGCCGTTCCAAAAAAAAAATTATTTTTTTTTTCTGCACTGTAGATAAAACAGAATAAATATATGAGAATCAAGTTAAGATTGTCATGCTTATCTTACTACTGCGTGTCTTAGTGCAAAATAGACAATAGGGCTGTTCTATTTAGTTATAGCGCTTACATTCACCAATTTATGTAAATACAATGTCCATAATACAATGACCTAAATCAAAATAAAGTAACAGCTTTGGATCCATATTCTGCCGAAAATCTCCATAAAGAAAAAAATGTGTGTGAAGAGTCGACCTTAGAAGAAGAGAAATAGCAGTCTAACACTTGACTACCGTGATGCCAATCTTCGCGTATCACTAGACCAGAGACTGGATTACTGGACCTACTCTCAGTCCAAAGGTCACCTCGTTCATTTCGATGTTTTGTTCTCGAGGAGACTTGGAACACAACTTTTTAATAACCACAGAAATACACGTGAGGTGATGAGAAACAAGTTGTTAAGGAGAATCATAAGGATAGAAAAACGATAAAAAGCGAGTATGTGTTTTATGTACCTGTCTTTCAAAACTTTAAAAATACAGGAAATTGTTTCTAGTTATTTTATTTGCTGGATTTACTTAGGATCTTCAGTGCAATATATATATATATATATATATATATATATATACTATATATATATACAAATATATGTGTGTATTATAATATATATATATATATATATATATATATATAGATATATATATATATATATATATATATATATATATAATATGTATGTGTTGTAAAATATTTATCATTGTTGTGAGTTCATCATTGAAAAGATATAACAGATTAAAATAAGATAAATAACATCAACAGTTATTTATTTACTCAAGATCAAATAAATCAAAAATACTCTACACAGCTTTTGAAACGGCTATTTTAAAAGATGAGAAATTTAAACCAATTCTATTCGACAGAAAGTCGAAAAATAAAAATTCCTTCGTGGTACGTTAAACTCTTCATTATAAATAATATGCTGTGACAAATAAGCGGCTATGAACTATTTATATTTTAAACTGAGAACATATTTCTTGTTTACAACTCAAGACTCAAAGCTCCCAGAATTGACATTGGTGTGGGAGATCAAGCGTGGAGTCTGAAGTTGTATTTTCCGAACTTTTATGAGTGGTGCTGGGTTTTGGAATACAAAGTTGTACAATTTTAATCCCTTCGCTCCTTTCTTTCATAAAATGATGAGAAAATTTGAAGATTAGAATGAAACTTTTCTTTCATTAAACAGTTACTTTAGCAAGTTTTAGCCTTTCTTAGTTTTCTCATTAAAACCATTTTACTGGATTTCATTAGTGTTGTCATCAGATTACGATGTATAGCATAAATGTTATCATTCAGAAATTTTAATTAGCCACATTTGTATGCTGATTTAGAACAACTTTTGTTAGTAGAAATCTCATATAATTATTACTAAATATTATCTCATGTGCATTTGCTGTTATTTAAAACTATTTTTCTCCAAAAGTTAAAAATATATTTTTATTTTATAAATTTAACTGAAAAATTAAATATAAATCTTGCAGCTTTATTGAATTCATGAAAACGAAATAGCACTGCGACTTTATTTATACGTTCTTTTACATTGCTACTGAATTGGATAATTAGAGAATATATTATATACCAACTTTAAATCATATTCAATCGAACCTTGGCAACAATATTATAATAAATTATCATAGAAATCTTCGTCAAAAAAATTAGTTAAAACGGAGTCTACGTAAGACACCATTAGAGAGATATAATTAAAATATATTAAATTGAGTGTTAGTAACCATAATTTGAACTTAAAAAAAGAATAATCATCAAACTATTCGTAAAAAAGTTGGTTAAGCGGTTACCATACATCAACCGAATTAGTGGAAACTTTAGGAATGAAATAATTGGATAATTATAAAGATATGGATTCGAATTAATATTAGATTGAATTTGGCAATAATATTAAAACAATCATTATAGAAATATTAATAAAAAAAGAAGGTGGTTAATCCGCAAAGATAAATCAACCGAGTTAATGGAGTCTTTACGATGAAAATCCCTTTAAAAATCAGATTGGCGAAAACCTGTAGATTAAAAGATATTACCAGAGAAAAATTCGTCAAGATAAATCAACCTAGCCAGTGGAGTCTGCGAAAGAGAAATCCTTTCAAATATCAAATTGTAAAAAATTTGCATATTAAAAACAGAAACTTTCAATCATCCTCAACCGACCTCCTTTTCCTATATGGTAGAACTTCAACCTACTGTCAGGTTACCCTGGGGACGTGTAAGCGGGCTGATAAAAAACTTTTCAAACTCTTGCTGTATCTGCGTCTCCTGTTGACACGGAGACTTTTTGTTGTGGAGATTGTGGCCTAAGGATGTTGGAGTTTTGCTTATTTACTCCTGACGTGAATAAGAATTCCGCTGTTGCCCTTCAAAGGTGGGTGACTGCCAATTTTATTGTTATAGTTATTTAGCTTTTCATTTTATTGGGTGGTAATTTATCGTATATAGGTAATCTTGTCCTATTTCCTTGTAAGGATGCGTTCGTCCTGTTTGCAATTTGGAATATATTGTAGGTAGGAAAGTGTCCTAGTTCTTGTTTTGCATATATATATATATATATATATATATATATAATATATATATATATATATATATATATATATATATATATACATATATAATATATATATATAATATATATATATATATATATATATATATATATATATAATATATATATATATATATATACATATATATATATATATATAATATATCATATATTATATATATATATATATATGTGTGTGTGTGTGTGTGTGTGTGTGTGTGTGTGTGTGTATGGGTGCATATGTGTATGTCTGTGTTCATTTTTCAGGAGGACATTGCTTTTTATTGGTCGACTGAAATAGATCATTTGACGAGCAGGCATAGGCATAAGCAAATACCTTTGCACTAAGAATGAAAACTGCGTAAGTAGCACTTGCCTTATCCTCTTCAAAGACCTCTTCATGAAGTATGCAAACGCGATTTCCAGCCCTCGAAGTCTGTGAAGAGGAAATAAAAGTTGCAGGATCGTATGACAAGATTGTTACCTTGCGCAACATTTGTTCATAGAGGTAGAAAACTGATCAAGGAAATTTGAGAGAATACGCTTACAGCACATTGAATAATTAAAAAACCTTGACGACTACCCTTGGAAATCTTATATAAAATAAGTGAATGTGAAAAAGTCTAACATATAATGAAAAACATTCTGGAGAATATATGTGCTGATAAATGAGACTTATCCCAAGTTATATTCACTGGGATGTGAGATGTCCCACGCCAACAAATAATTTATCTCCATCTTTATATATATATATATATAGATATATATATATATATATATATATATATATATATATATATATATATATATATATATATATATGTATATATATATATATATATATATATATATATATATATATATATATATATATATATAAATTTGCCAGTCTTCTCTCAGTCAAATAGAATTCTGAAAATATTGCAATAAATAAAAAACACGCACCCACACACACATACACCCACACAAAAAAATCTCAAAACATAGTGGGAGAAATACACTCTTAAATATTTTCAATCTATTACCAGCTCCATCATCAATTCAGAAAGTGCATGGGATCTTTTGATTATCAAATACACCAGCCACCCGAACTTGTAGTAGATAGGCTACATCCGACATGAATCAGATGTATTTCAGGACGAAGCACCTAGTGAATTTATTTATTCATTCGCCTTTATACCAAGTGAAGAGTTAAGGCTTTTCATAAGGCAAATGCAATGGTCAACAAGAAACCTTCCAGGAGAGGCTGACTGGAACAAGAATTCGTCATTTTATGGATGAAACTGTAAACATTTCCTCCATAATTCAGATGAAGGTCGTGGGGTTTGCAGTGAGATCAACACGACAGTTTCTGAAAGAGAGAATAAAAGGCTAAGATAAATGTCAGGTTTTCTCTCATAAAATATATTTTGTTTATCTATACTTACAGAATATCACTGGAAAACTCTCTCTCTCTCTCTCTCTCTCTCTCTCTCTCTCTCTCTCTCTCTCTCTCTCTCTCTCTCTCTCTTTATTGATCCTTACGGGCGCAATGAAAACAAAATGTCAAAGGAAAACCCTTGATAGTTATTTTAGTCTGGATACCTCTCTGGTGTTGTCTTCCTGGAACAGTGCTTACGTACTGCTAAGAAGAACCGTTTAAGAAGCGAGTTTAAAAAAGAATAAAGGCAACAATAGAACTACGTAGCAGGTATGCGAAAACATGATTCCGGGCTTCAGAAACAATTATGATAATCGGACTTTTGATACCCCTCTCAAGTCGATGTAGGATTGTAATCAGTATTTTGTCACTGTAGGAGAGACAGCTTCTCGAAAATCACGAGAAGGTATGGAGGGTGAAATAGCATATGGAGAGAGATTAATTAGCGTCCTATTACATTGCTCCTAATTCTATCAAAAATGTTAGAAAAAAGGGAGAATAATGAATTATTTTCAAATAGTCAGAACAGTGTTAAAGCACAGTTATCAACAGAATCAGCTCTTATGAAAGTTGATATATATATATATATATATATATATATATATATATATATATATATATATATATATATATATCGATTAAGGATCTAAGGGACTGGAACAACATCCTAACTGACATTAAGATCGCACCTTCAATCAAAGTTTTAAAAATAAATTTAATTCATGGTTTCTTGAAAATTGATAATAGTATATGGTCCACCATATAAACATTTTCATGGGTATCACAGCAAAATAATGGAAAACTATCCTATCCTATACTATCCTGTTTGCAGTACGCCGTGCGTATTAGAGGACTTATAGTAATTTGGTCAGTATAGACAGGCTATCTCTCTCTACCTATCACCATTACCATGAATGACATCAGTTTTAGACATATGAGCATTTCAAAATTCAAATATTCATGGCAGTACGTCTCTAAATTTCTTTAATGTTATTGATAGAGACGATCATTATAATTACAGAAAACTTAATAAACAAACAAAATAGGATTTTTTTTTTTAACTCGAAGTTGAAAGATTGGGAAGGAAAAGCATTGCGGAAGTGAAAGTGGTGAAAGGATGCTTAGCAAACTTTGACTATGAATTTCAGCACCAGAGAACCTCTCAGTCAGACAGTTACACAACACATCCGAGAGTATATGCTCTGTTTATGCACGAGAAGGCATAAACAAACAGTCAAAGATGACTGAAAGCGAAGAAAAGTAAACAAGATAACCGAGGAAATGGAAGATATTCGTGAGGTTTTCTAAATGATGTTAGGAAACCTGAAAGAAAGATAATATTGTGCTTTTTTTATTTAAAGAGATTGATATAGATCTCTATTTCTATTGGCTGACTATCTTTCAATTCTGCTTTAAGGCAAAATAAATCAGTTACAGTAATAACTCCTGTAAAATGACCTCTGTAATGTTTCATACCGAAAATCTCTCTCTCTCTCTCTCTCTCTCTCTCTCTCTCTCTCTCTCTCTCTCTCTCTCTAAGAATCTTACATGCCACGAGTTCAGATATAAAAATAACTTCTGTCAAGATACATTGACGTCTACATTTCTTTTATGCCAAAAAAATATCTCATCCTCCCCTCTTCTCTCCTCTCTTCTCTCTCTCTCTCTCTCTCTCTCTCTCTCTCTCTCTATAGAAAGAAATAAAAGAGAGAGAGAGAGATGATTAAGGTATCCTTTTCCTTTTCTCTCACGAGATGAGATCTTTCTTGATGCCCTAAGACTATAGGAATCCAGGACACTGATGCCCCTGGGACGTTTAAGACGTGGATAAAAAACTTAGGCCATCTCCGGCTGTGTCTCTGTGTCTCCTGTTGACATGAGAACTTTTGCTGTGGAAATTGTGGCCTCGGGATGTTGGAGTTTTGCTTATTATCTCCACAACAGGAGTCACGAGGCCCTATTTGTCTTCCGCAGATGAAGATCACTCAACAGTAGCAGACCTGTTCAAAGCCGGGTATTTAATACCTTTTCACATAGGCGTTTCTCTCCTTACTTCTTCTTTTGCTGTTTCTTGAAGAGATTGTACCTGAATGTTCTTGCGGAAATGTCTTTGGAAACTACCTTAGATTTTCTTGTACGAACGAGGAAAGGCATTGTCTTTTATTCACGAATAACTGCATTTAAAAAAAAAAGTAAAGTAATACTAAGAGCAATACATACATACTGTAGTATGGAGTTAGAGTACTCAAACACTTCATAAAAGAATTAGATAGTCTGGGAAATTAACGGAGAGAGAGAGAGAGAATTTACAGGTATTAAATGTTATTGCCGTCAATTTACCTTGACAAGAGTTATTACTTTACCTGAACTCCTTTACCTCAGAGAATGGCAGAAACAAATAAAAAAAGTCGTGTAAAATTCATAGAGAGAGAGAGAGAGAGAGAGAGAGAGAGAGAGAGAGAGAGAGAGAGAGAGACCACCTCCTCATAAGCCCCTGAAGTATAGTATACCGAAAGGAAGAAAGAAAGAAAGACAGAAAGGAAAGAAAATCCCGTGAAAAGCTTCCCCTCGACTCAGAGACTCGAAGTGAAAGCTCCTGACCCTTTGGAATAGTCCTTCGGTGGAGAAGAAGATTCGCGTTTACGACCTTTAAAATTTCTTAGTGATACGATAAGGTTTGGGTGTTCACCTGACCACAAGGGTGGTTTACTGGGGCTTTCGCTGTTTTACTCGTTTTACGAGGTCATTGTTGAGCGATGTGTTGTTGAGAGAGAGAGAGGGAGAGAGAGAGATGGGCACTCTTTTGAGTTCCGAAATCGCTTTGTGGTTACGTGAGAGACTATACGTAATATATATATATATATATATATATATATATATATATATATATATATATATATATATATATATATATATATATATATATATATATATATATATATATAAGGTTTTTGACCACGAAGGAAAAAATGGAAAGCGAGATAGCCAAGCACTTTCGGTCTAGTGCGACACTTTACTCAGGCACAGCTGATCGTACAGAAGAAAAACATAGTCAAAGTAGGCTTGATAACAAAACTGACATTACAAGAGTAGCAATAAGGTCGATTTCACTCTACAGAAACGAGGAAACGCCTGAGGGTAGGATAAGCCAATTTTTAGGCAGCCACACCTTGGAGGATCACACACGTGGTCAACAGATGATTCATCCAGAAAACAATACATTTTGAAAATAACAAGGAGGCATATACAACTTATTACCATGAAATTTACAAAAATATGCCCAAAAAAAAAGAATGAAAAGACGAAAAAAAGGAATATAAATATATATATTGAGCAAGAGAGAGAGAGAGAGAGAGAAAATAATAATAACTATATACATGTGGGACTAATTAATTAGTAGTTCGTTCATTTTAAGGTCCTTCATAAACATTTTACAAATATACGGGTCCAAATGTATATAGTTATTAGTTATCTCTCTCTCTCTCTCCCAAACTAAGATTTGGGTTGTTTTTAGTAGATTTTGTATAATTTCTGATTCCAGTAAATTTCTTGAAACATGATCATTAGATCTAGCAATTACAGACGTATCGCCCCAATTAATACAATGAGATTTTTCACTCAGATGGATAAACAGTGCATTTGTAGTCTGGGCTGTTCTAACTGAATACATATGCTGCTTATTAAGTATACATAAATTTTTACTTAACTGTCCAACGTAAAAAGATGGGCAACACTTACAAGGAATTTTGTAAATGATGTTATTTGTTACGGGACTATTCTTAATTAGCATATCTTTAATGGTATTGTTATAAGAGAACACTACATTAATATTAAACTATTTAAATATTGATTTTATGGTTTCAAATCCACGAAAGTAAGGCAAGCTAAGTACATTTTTCGGCATTTCTTTCTCATTACTAGCAACACTATAAAACTTTTTGTGAGCTTTTTGATAACAAATTAATTATATGAGGTGGGTAGCAGAGATCGTTTCCTATCTTTTTTATGTATTCTATTTCTTGGTCAAGATATTGTGGACTCGTGATACGCAAAGCACGTAGGAACATAGAAGAAAAAATTGAAATTTTAATATTAAGATGGTGGCCAGAATAAAAATGTACATATGTTAAATTATTTGTGGGTTTTCTATAAATACCGAATTTATATTGGAACGATTATCTATGTATTAATACATCTAGGACAGGGATGACACTGTTATTTTTAATTTCAACAGTGAATTTTATGGATGGCACTAAATTAGTCAATTTAGACAATAAATCATTTACATCGATACCAACAGGTAAGACTACTAAGATGTCATCTACATATCTGTGCCTTTTTAAGGGGACAAATGTGATTTTCGGAAGGTGTTGTCTTTCGAAAAATTCCATATATAAGTTTGAAAGGAGAGGTGATAAAGGGTTACCCATGGCCATACCAAATATTTGTTGGTAATATTCTCCATTAAAAATAAATCTGCAATCACAAATACATAACTTAATCAATGAAATTATGTGACTAACGGACATAGGCAATTCATGCAATACAAGTTCATTACTTAAATATTCTAGCACAGAGTCAATAGGGACTTTTGTAAACAAGGAACATACATCAAAACTGACAAAGATATCACTAGGGTTTAGTACAATGCTATTCAATTTTTTCACAAGATCAAAAGAATTCTGGATGTGTGAATTAGATACAGTTCCAAGTAGCAAGGATAAAAATTTAGTAAGATATTTGAATAGTTTATAAGTAATTTATCCTACAATACTAATAATTAGGCGCATATGTTTGTTTTCCTAATGAGTTTTAACTAGGTCATATAAATAAGGTAATGAGGGACACTTTACAGTTAACTTACACAAAAGTTCTTTTTTATCTTTAAGAATTTCTTTGATATTTATATTAAAGTTTTTTATTTTTTGGTCCAACGGATTTTTTGCGAGTTTTTTGTAAGTGATTTCATCTTTTAGTAAAGTATCATGCGTGATATGTAGTCAGTTTTGTCCAGAACTACTAAACTATTGGATTTATCAGCCTTAGTAATGTGTAAGCTATTATCATTCTTCAATTCTTTAAACTTTTTTTGTACCGACCGGGGAAGTTATTTTCATGATAGGCATGCGTAGCACACTATGTCATGCCCTTGATAATGTCTAAATGATATTGTGGTAGGTCACAGTATTTTTCAAACTTATATAGAGATGTCACTATTGATAAAGCTAAGGGTTTGTTACAAATGAAGAAAAACAAGCCAAAGCCTAATGCACGCACTGCATTATCACTCATTTGTTTGCTTGATAAATGTATACACACACACACACACACACACACACACACTCATACACATATATATATATATATATATATATATATATATATATATATAGTATATATATATATATATATATATATATATATATATATATATATATATATATATATATACATACATATATATATATATATATATATATATATATATATATATATATATATATACTATATATATATAGATAATATATATATATATATATATATATATATATATATATATATATCTATCCACATATATATATATATATATATATATAATATATATATATAGATATATATATACATATATATATATATATGTATATACATATATAGATAGATATATATATATATATATATATATATATATATATACATATATATATACATATATATATATATCATATATATATATATATATATAGTATATATATATATATATATATATATATATTAAAAGGAGCCCATAAAAACACCAAAATATAGAGGGAAAAGTACTATATTTCAGAGACTGCTGTCTCCCTCTTCAGGTAGATGAATAAGAAAAGTTTACAGAAAAGGTGGTATTTATACCAAGAGGTCCATCCACAGGCAAGCCAATTTAGGTCACCCCACTGATAATCTTCCTTTAATCTTCTTAAAGGTTTGGTTGAATTAAAATCTTGTCGATCGTATCTGAATCCCATGCTCCTTTTGATGTTCATTACCTGCCTCACTTTTATTAGTTCTGATTCCATCATTTGACTCTTGTACCGGCAGTTGCTGCAATAAATTATATGTGACAAATTCCAGTTTATTCTATGGTTCTGTTCATTTATATGGTTGAAAATAGCTGAGTTCTGTTGTCCATACCTATCTGACCATTTGTGTTGTATTAATCTCTGAGGAAGTGATTTACCTGTAAATCCGAAGTAAGATTGTTCACAGTCCTGGCATGGGATTTGATAAACCCCAGTGTCTTTGGGGGATGTCTTTTGTTGGACGTTAATCAGGGATTTGGCTAAGGTGTGTGGGTAAGTAAATGCAAAAGGGTTAGATTTTCCGAGGGTCTGAGTCACCTTCTTAATCGTGTCCATGTGCGGAATTTTTATTTTATTGTTGGGTGTATCTCTGGTCTTGTCTTTAGGGGGTCGGTAGAAAATTACATTTGCTTTGTGAATTGCTTTCTCAATTATATTGTCAAACTTTACTTTAAAGACGAAAGTTGCTTATGAATTAGTTCAAATTCTTTTCCCAGGAAATCTGGGGAACAAATTCGTAAGGCTCTTAAGAACAGATTGCTGGCTACACCTATCTTGATAGCAATGTCGTGATAGCTAAAGTAGTGAATGAATGGAAGTAAGAACGTTGGTTTTCTGTATATGGTAAATTTGTATTTTGTCATGTCTCTGATTATTAAAACATCAAGAAAAGGAATTTTGTTGTCTATTTCCCATTCAACTTTAAATTTGATGCTGGGCACTAATGCGTTTAATTTTAAAAGGAATTCATTAAAATTGCCCCACCTATTATCCCAAAATGTTAGAATATCATCTACATATCTCATCGACAGCATGTTTTTGGGTTTTATTGCATTTATTATTGTATTTTGAAAGTTTTCCATGTACAGATTGGCTAAAACAGGACTTCAAGGACTATCGATACTACACCCGAATTCTTGCTTGTAGAATGATTCCTAGAATGAAAATACGTTATTAGATACACATAATTCAACTAACTTTATAATTTTGTCAAGCGCCAATGGGAAATGATCTGAATAGGGGTATAATATTATATATATTAATATTATATTATATATATATATATATATATATATGTATATATATATATAAATATATCTGGTATGTATGTATATATGTAATATAAGTATATATATATATATATAGTATATATATATCATATATATATATATATATATATATATATATATATAGTATATATATATATATATATATATATATAATATATATATATATATATATATGATATATATAGATTATATATATATATATAATATTATATATTATATATATATTATCGATATATATTAATTATATATATAGATATATATATATAAGAATAAATTAATAATATATAT
>NC_087205.1:29070415-29077915 GCF_015104395.2 Macrobrachium nipponense | reverse complement strand
ATTTTTTACTGGATGATTGATGTTGCAGGATATAATGCTGCTGTATGTTTCAGGTAAAAAAATTCTAATGTCTATACTGGAAACCAAAAGCGCAGGAATGTTGTCTCTGACTTAGCTGAGCAGCTTTGTAAGCCACAGTTCCAGCGGCGTTTCAGATAGTTACGAGCTAATTTCCCGAGGCATATCATTCAATGTATGGAAGCCTTCATGAGTAAGGAAGACGCAGCACTACCCTCTACAACTCAGCTCCAAGAAACCAAGAAAAGGCGTTGTTCCAAATGTCCGAGGAAGCTGGATAAAATAAAAAAAAAAAATCGTGCACATCATGTGGTGACCCAGTGTGTGATGCACATTGTAACTTTACTTGTAAAGATTGCATATCAAATTTGTTTGATGTGTAAGTCACAATGTGTCAAAAAGAACCAAAAACAATAACCTGTATGTCTTTTTTGTCATTAATTGCTAATATTTACTTGTTTAATTGAGGAGAATTGTAATTTTGTTAAATAAAGACATTTTTTCACTTTTTTTCTTACACATAAATGGAATTTTTCTTTTACAATATATACAAAAAAGTTATTGGGTTTCATCATAAAGGGCCTGAAGAATACACATATAAAATTTAGCAATTCTGAGTTCATACGTAATGTATTTATCTGACTCAAAAGAATGGGGTCCGTGTGGACCCCATTAGTCTTCTAGGTACTTTTGAACCCCCAAGTCCTCAAAGGGTTAAGTCCATTACATGTCCATCTGAATCATTTTGAGAGTTTGGCCATGACTGTTATACGCTGTGTAAATAATAAAAGAATACACATTCGAATCTTAAGCTACAGAGAAAAAAATTCGGTATGTGTATGTTTGCTATTATGAAATGATAGTCGACATAGTTGGAGCTGGATACTGATTCAGGCAGTACATTTAAATACACGCACACACGCACAAAGACACATACATGCACACGCAAGACTAACTTCCCTGCATAAAGAGTATGACTTTAGCGATAACATTATGAAACGATTACAAAGGCGAAATAAAAATAAATGTAACAAATGAAGCGTAAAGAAGATTTTGCATGAAAAGGTATCGAATTCTCTTCACAGAGACACTTATGTATTTGCTGTTATGTTTGGCACTAGAAAACCTTATGAAATGTCTCTCTCGGATTTCGACGAAGTGATACTGCGCACATCAAAGAAGAATCTACGCCAATGCAAGTATAATTACAGCCGGAAATTCCCGTGCAAATGGGGAACCAGGAGCCCGAGAGGACTTCGAATGAATATTTAGATTGCTAATAGAATTTCCCACCCTTCATTATTTCGAGTAGACTCGTCAATATCTATTCGACATATCTCTCGGTCTGCGCGACTCGGAGTTCGGGCAACGTTTGGTCGAGGCTGATATGAATGCCGGGTACTTTGTCGTTAATTGGGGGACTAATTGAAATTTGATAGAGGTTGTTAATGCGACAGAGTCCCTTCAGAACGACTAATCACTTTATAATTGCTTGTTTCGTTGAATAAGAGTTTTTTTTTTAAGATTTTTGCCCAAGTTCATTCTTTTTTTTATGCTGAGGGAAGGGAACATTATTTGATTTTGTTGCTAATGCATTGAACAAATGAAGGGAGCTTGAATGATAACAATACCAACAGCAACAAAAAATACTAATAATGATAATTAAACATATAATATATATATATATATATATATATATATATATATATATATATATCTATATATATATAATATATATATATATATACTATATATATATATCTCATAAAAGAGGTGAGATCACTTAGTTATTAATTTTCTTTTTTATTTATGAGACATTTTAAAGTATTTAAAATCGTTAGACGGTATATGTTATCAGACATAACATCAAACTGATGATATCAGGTGCGAATGAACATGAATGAATCATTTCTTATTTGAATAAAGTATGTCAACTAAGACTAGGAATGGATATCAAACAACAGACTGTGTATGATTAACGATAGCATTTCTATGTTAATTGCAATGGAACAGAGAGTTTAGGTGCGTCGATCATACACGTTTATCACTGCAGATGTGATGAGATGAAAACCTTGAAGTGACGTGTTAATTCTGCTCTCGAGGCCGAAGAGACAAAAGAAAAATTGGGCTACAATTCATGAAAGCTACAGTGCTCCCCGAGATTAAGTGGGTATCTGCTTACCATTTGCACTTGGAGGATCTCCAAGTTAATGTTGCAAAGTTCCTTGGAGATATGTTGGGATATAGAATCCGTAAAGGTGAGAGACTTACCAAAGATAATGATATTCAGATGTGTTAAAATATGATAATACAATTTATCTGTCTATATATATATATATATATATATATATATATATATATATATATATATAGTATATATATATATATATATACATATATATATATATATATATATATATATCTATATATATATATATCTCATATATATATATATATATATATATATATATATATATATATATATATAAGGAAAAATGAAATAGCAGATTGGAGCCAGGCCTTTCTACTTAAAAGAAATATAGATAATTAACATATGGGGATTATATAGAATCCGTAAAGTGAGAGACTTACCAAAGATAATGATATTCAGATGCGAAGTGTCAAAATATGATAAATCAATTTATCTGTCTATATATATATATATATATATATATCATATATATATATATATATATATATATATATAGTATATACATATATATATATCTATATATATATATATATTATATATATATATATATATATATATATATATAAGGAAAATGAAATAGCAGATTGGAGCCAGGCCTTTCTACTTAAAAGAAATCTCGTATAATTAACATATGGGGATTATATAGAATCCGTAAAGGTGAGAGACTTACCAAAGATAATGATATTCAGATGCGAAGTGTTAAAATATGATAATACAATTTATCTGTCTATATATATATATATATATATATATATATGTATATATATATATATATATAAGAATATATATATATATATATATATAGTATATACTATATATATATACTATATATATATATATATATATATATATATATATATATATATATAAGGAAAATGAAATAGCAGATTGGAGCCAGGCCTTTCTACTTAAAAGAAATCTCGTATAATTAACATATGGGGATTATATAGGAATCACATATACCTGGAATCCAACAGAATTAAAGAATTAGTGGACTCACTAAAAAAAAGAGTAAATATTTAAGAGATTTTACAAAAAATTAAGTCCACAGCTCAGAAAGCAGGGATGAGTCAATTAAAAGATTATACATAGACTGACTGTCATGGTAATCGCTCTACAGCAAAGTAATATATATTAAAGGAAAGGAAAGTGCATCTTCTTCGAGTATGTCTGCTGCAAGGAGGCATTCGCATACGTGTTGGAGGCGCCTATTCTCATGATTGTTCGAGAATCGCCAGGTGGGATATGGAACTCAAAAGGCGCCGACGCGTCGTTAGAAACGCCGCGTATTATGATGTAACTATTCGCCTAGATCCTTTTAAAACTTTCCTGTCGTCTCGGGAGTCTGTGACGTTCACCGGTTAAGCTCCGCCCCCTTAAACCCCGCCCAGATCGCCGTATACACATATATATATATATATATATATATATATATATATATATATATATATATATATATATATATATATATATATATGCCCTGAGGAAGTAGAAGAGATGAGATCAGCAGAGAGATCAGTGAGACATCATCAGAGAGAGATAAGCTAAGAAGGAAGAGACGAAGGATAAGAGAGGAAGAAGGCACACTAGAGTTTGATCGGATTCGAGTCATGTCGTCTAGTCAGAGAGAGAGCGACAGAGATATTTCGACCTTGAGCAAGCCTTCATAGAAGAAACGTCCTACAAGGTGGTTTTGAGGAGTAACCTGCCCTTCGAGTATCAAGAATAGACATTGCTTTCTGAAGTACGGAGTCAAGAAGACGTCTAAAGTTCTACAGCTCTCCTTTGTGAAGCCGTCGCTTCGAGCATTGATTTTCAACAGCTGCAAAACTGGCCAGCAAGTATTTCATTAACGCACCGTTTTCCCCAGTTAACATAATGTAAGATTTTATTTTTGTTATGTAAATAGGAGAAACCATTCTGCATTTATCTTTGTTAGTAAGCTTGTAAATAAATCTTTGTTTTGTTTGTGTTACTTTCTATATTCGTATCCAGAGTTTCAACTGTTGGTGTCGAATCCTTTTTTGTTTATTAAATTTAAGAATCTGCAGCGGACCTCGGTGTCCGTGACACTGACCACCAACATATTACTATGGAAACAATAAGATGATTACATATGTTTATAAAAGTACAACTCAAAATATTTTCCTTTTAGTGAACAATGAAAATATTTGCAAAGTCAGCATTTAAAAGAAAGTAATAAACATACAAACACAGAACACACACACACACATATATATGATGCATATGTATATATTATATTATATATATATAATATATATATATATATATATTATATATATATATATATATATATATGTATATATATATATATATATTATATATATATATATATATATATATATGATATAGTAACTAATTAGTAGTTAAGTCAGTGATTTTATCTTTAAGTTCATCCTTGAACATTTTACTAGTACAGGGGTCCAAATAGTACAAGCTAGAGCTAAGGTTAAAATTACAGCTGGAAGTAAGCTGTATAATAGCAGATTCTAAAAGACTTTGTGACGAGAAATCTTTCGATCTGACAATCACTGAACTCTCAGTTTCATTTATCCTGTGAGAGTTTTCACTTAAATGAATGAATATTGAATTGGACGTTTGCCCAGATTTGACAGAGTGCGTAAGCTGTTCAATTCGTACATCTAAATCCTTACTGCGTTGGCCGATTTAAAAAGAAGACCAACCAATCCAATCACTGAATTTTATATATCACGTTGTTGCTTTCCTTAGGGCTATTTATTTTTTTATTAATATTGCTTTAATTGTGTTATTGTATGAAGAAACCAAATATAACAAAGATTTTATGGTTTCAAAACCCATGAGATAAGACAAACTAATCATGTACTAAGGGTTTCTTTCTCCGTGTTACTTTCACTATATTTTGATATTGAGATGGTAGCCGGAATAAAAATGGACATAAGTTAAGTTGTTGGTTGGTTTCCTGTAGAAGATAAATTTTCATTGAAATGGTTCTCTATGTATCAAAACCTCTAAGAAAGGGAGGCAATTCAATTTTTCTAATTCTAAAGTAGACTTGAATAGATGGTGCCTGGTTACTCAAATTAAAGAGTAAATCATTTACATCAATACCAGCAGGGAAAACAGCTAAAATATCGTCAGCATATCCATACCACTGTAAAGGAGTAAAAATAGTATTAGGTAAACATCGTTTTTCAGAGACTTCCATTTACAAGTTTGAGAGGAGTGAAATATAAACTTACAATCACAAATTCACAAGGTAGTGAGTGAATTAATATGACTATAAGTAAATGTAATTCGTTGGTAAGGTACTCTAAAATAGTATATATATATATATATATATATATATATATATATATATATATATATATATATATATATATATATATACATCAAGGATAGGTAACAAGTAGACAGCAAGTTATCGATTAAGATAACATTTATTGGCCAACGCGTTTCGTAACCATGTTACATCTTCAAGGCTACAAAAGAACAATGAAAAAAAATTAAAGGACATGGAAAACAACTACTAACAACAATAGAAATTAAAATTTAAATCAGTTAAAAACTTAAGTATTCACGAAAACAGGAGAGTTAAAAAAAAAAGACCTGTCATATGGAAAGTTGAAGACTAAGTAAATACAGTACGATGGGTAAAAAGCAAAGAAAAAAATAATTTAGGCTAAGTACAGTTGAACAGAGGAAGTGTGCGAGTTCATTTGGGCGTTAACTGCTTAATAAGGAGATTCAAGAATAGGCAGTTAGTAAGAATGGCCTGTTTGGCCAAGGACAGAAAATTCAGGGTATTTGATATTGGTGTTACAAATACGAGAATGGTTTCTAATATTAGAAAATTCGGGATTGGGCAGCCTGCAACCCGTTCGATGACTGACACCTTTATGTGAATCGGCCCTGACCCTCAGCAATCGTTTAGTCGATCCGACATAGCTCCCCGAATCATATTTGGGGTAAGCATATTTGTAAACGTTCGACGATTTCAGTATTTGGCAGAGCTTATCTTTATTTTCATTTAAAAAATGAACCATTTGTCATAGGATTTTTTTGGGATTAAAATAACCTGTAACTTATAGTAATGCTGTTAAAGAGTAGAATAAGAATATTCTTAAATTTGTCATCTTGAATATAATGAATACTGGCAAATAATTTCTTACGTGGAACAGCACTAACAACAGGTGAACTAATAAGTTTCTTGTTTAAAAATTGTTTACAATATTAAATAAAAAAACTGAGGAAGGAAAGCAATTATCAGAAAAGTATTTGTATAAAAATGCAACTTCTTCGTGAAAAGAAACCCAGGACGAGGTCAAAGAGAATGCCCTGTGAAGTAGCGTGGATATTGACTTATTGAGTACAGTTTAAATTCATAAAAACAAACACTGTAAAAACTGGAACAAGACCAGAAAACGTCTTTTTTCTAAAGACAGAGTTATTAAAACGATCACCGTATCTTGAAACCAATACATCTAAAAACGGTAACTGATTAGGAGCCTCTCTTTCTAAAGTAAAATCAATGTTAGGATGTATTATTATTAATGAAGGAGAGAAACTGGTCTGCGTGAAAAGGTGATTTAAACAGAATAAAGGTATCATCAACATATTGTTACAAACGATATGTTGATGATACCATTTAGTTACCGTATTTAGTAGTCTGGCGAGCGTAGGTACGTACCAGGTACGTACCAGGTAGGTACGTACCAGGCCAAGTAATGTGGGTCGCTTGCAGTTCTTCACCAGAGGAAAGGACGAAGTTCTTTTCAATACAAACAGACAAATTCTTCGGGCAGACTCAGAGGATGAGTTAGGGAGGAGATCTTCGTTCTATTAGCTTTCTCCAGCAACTAGACGATGTCAATGGAGAGCAGCAGGCAGAGTAGTCAAGCACGGTAGCGCTTCCAGGTCAATGTACTGTGGCAGGGCCTGAGTGGACACAGAGTCGGGTTGCCAGTACTTTATCCTTAATAGAAGGACTCTTCAATGGCTAGGTCTGTAGTCGTGATCGTAACGCTCCAAACGTTCTCTCGACGAGATTCACAATACCAAGAAGCAGAGAGGTCCTTTTAGACCTCTACATATGCCAGGTCAGATGACCCAGTCATATCCAGTCTGAACTAGATGATATTGTCTTCCCCCCTTAGGTTCGAGAGCCGTTGGTGCTGGTCCATCTCAGTCCCTTTGTGTCACCAGATACGTAACGCTTTCCAGCATCCTGAATGACATTTGAACGGCGGGGCAAAAAGGTGCGAAAGTGT
>NC_087205.1:29062915-29067915 GCF_015104395.2 Macrobrachium nipponense | reverse complement strand
CCGAAGTGATTTGTAAGATGCCCTGTAACCTTAGTAATTTACATGAATTTAAAAAGCAAGAATACCATTAACAGAAATATATTTACCGTTCTTACTCAGCAATGATTTACGCAGCGTTTCTTTTCATTTTCACAAAGCCTTGGCATTAATCAACAAAATTAAATATCTTACTATTTCGGTTTTATTCGTGTGCTCTTATCAAATAAAATATCATCTTCAGTTAAGACTTTCTTGAAAGATACTAGATTTGGAATAAATCAGCCCACTGTTGGATGGGAAAATTGGATAAGATCTCTCGCCATGATGATTAGAGATTGACTGACAGCTTACAGGGGTTTAAAAAAAATTCAGAAGAGGCCTTTGTCTTCAGACAGCATGGATGGATGAGATGAGGATTATAAAAATAATGAGTATGAAGGCTTCTTGGAACTGATAATTGGGAAATAAAAATGAATTTTAGATATAATTACAATTTTTTCTCATATAATATTTTGCACAAAACATATTTAAATGCATTTTTTATATAAAATGCTTCATTACTCGAACCTTGTTCAGTCTTACTTATAAATAGATTGTACAAAAATATTAAAGCTTAATTATTGATTGAAAAAATAACTTTAATCTTATCATGTTCTAAGTATATCCATATGATATAACACCCTACTAGAAGAGATTTCCAATAAAAATAGAAAATTATCATAAAAATAAACATCATGAGCATGAATGTCATCCTAGATATGTTTACAGTACCCAACAGTTAAACAGGAATAAATATGAAAATTACATACCTCCATTTCCAGCAACAGAAATAATAAGGCAATTATGTTGATATTCCTCCTACAGATATATGATGAGAAACGGATTACCATTCTCTTAATAAAAATAATATGAGAATTACATTCCATTTCTTTAATGAATGTTATGTGTATTACAATTCCATTCTCCAACAAAAAATATTAGAGTAATTATCCTTTTTAATTCAGTGGCTTCTGACGTCTGCATTTTATTATTATTTTGGAAAAAAACTACTCTTTTGGACGTACTTTATTGAATAATAATAATAATAATAATAATAATAATAATAATAATAATAATAATAATAATAATAATAATAATAATAATATGTCATTTTGTTCAGGGGTGGGCTGGTATGGAGTGAGGTTGATATACCTCTGTGTCTTTTCTTGAATGCGTAGCTTAAGCTACGCATTCAAGAAAAGACACAGAAGTATATCAACCTCACTCCAATAATAATAATAATAATAAATCCACCGTTATATATGAGTAAACGATTCCCCTTTTCAATAATAATAATAATAATAATAATAATAATAATAATAATAATAATAATAATAATAATAACAATAGTCATCATCATCATCATCATTATTATTGGAGAAACAAATTCACAGTTATGTGTGGCTACATATAGTTGACCATATATAACTGTGGATATGTTATTCCATTTCAGTACCCATAGTATTATTATTATCATTATTATTATTATTATTTTTATTTTATTTATTTATTTTTTTTTTTTTTTGCTCTATCACAGTCCTCCAATTCGACTGGGTGGTATTTATACTGTAGGGTTCCGGGTTGCATCATGCCTCCTTAGGAGTCCATCACTTTTCTTACTATGTGTGCCGTTTCTAGGATCACACTCTTCTGCATGAGTCCTGGAGCTACTTCAGCCTCTAGTTTTTCTAGATTCCTTTTCAGGGATCTTGGGATCGTGCCTAGTGCTCCTATGATTATGGGTACGATTTCCACTGGCATATCCCATATCCTTCTTATTTCTATTTTCAGATCTTGATACTTATCCATTTTTTCCCTCTCTTTCTCTTCAACTCTGGTGTCCCATGGTATTGCGACATCAATGAGTGATACTTTCTTCTTGACTTTGTCAATCAACGTCACGTCTGGTCTGTTTGCATGTATCACCCTATCCGTTCTGATACCATAGTCCCAGAGCATCTTTGCCTGATCGTTTTCTATCACTCCTTCAGGTTGGTGCTCGTACCACTTATTACT
Organism: Macrobrachium nipponense; assembly: GCF_015104395.2. Lineage (NCBI taxonomy): Eukaryota > Metazoa > Arthropoda > Malacostraca > Decapoda > Palaemonidae > Macrobrachium > Macrobrachium nipponense. The sequence continues at coordinate 29,065,881 of NC_087205.1, read as the reverse complement.
GCAAGGTAGCTGATGTTTCTTGCACAGGCTCCAGTGGAGGGCTTTTGCCACTGAGTCATGTCTCTTTTTGTACTGGTTCTGTGCAAGTGCCGGGCATTCACTTGCTATGTGGTCTATGGTTTCATTTTTCGTATTGCACTTCCTGCATATGGGAGAGATGTTATTTCCATCTATCGTTCTTTGAACATATCTGGTTCTTAGGGCCTGATCTTGTGCCGCTGTTATCATTCCTTCAGTTTCCTTCTTTAGCTCTCCCCTCTGTAGCCATTGTCAATTGTCATTGCTGGCTAGTTCTTTAGTCTGTCTCATGTATTGTCCGTGCATTGGTTTGTTGTGCCAGTCCTCTGTTCTGTCTCTCATTCTCCTGTCTCTGTATATTTGTGGGTCTTCGTCTACTTTTATTAGTCCTTCTTCCCATGCACTCTTTAGCCACTCGTCTTCACTGGTTTTCAGATATTGGCCCAGTGCTCTGTTCTCGATGTTGACACAGTCCTCTATACTTAGTAGTCCTCTCCCATCTTCCTTTCGTGTTATGTATAGTCTGTCCGTATTTGCTCTTGGGTGTAATGCTTTGTGTATTGTCATATGTTTCCTGGTTTTCTGATCTATGCTGCAGAGTTCTGCCTTCGTCCATTCGACTATTCCTGCGCTGTATCTGATTACTGGCACTGCCCATGTGTTTATGGCTTTTATCATATTTCCGGCGTTGAGTTTTGACTTGAGTATCGCCTTGAGTCTCTGCATATATTCTTTCCTGATCGTGTCCTTCATCTCTTGGTGTTTTATATCCCCTCCTTCCATTATTCCTAGGTATTTGTATCCTGTCTCATCTATGTGTTTGATGTTGCTCCCATCTGGTAGCTTTATCCCTTCAGTTCTCGTTACTTTGCCTTTTTGTATGTTGACTAAGGCGCATTTTTCTATTCCAAACTCCATCCTGATGTCCCCAGATACAATCCTTACAGTCTGGATTAGGGTATCTATTTCCTTGATGCTCTTACCATACAGCTTGATGTCGTCCATGAACATCAGATGGTTGATTCTCTTGCCTCTTTTCTTGAGTTGGTACCTGGCATCCATCTTCTGTAGTACTTTTGTCATGGGAATCATGGCTACTACGAAGAGTAGTGGGGACAGTGAGTCGCCCTGGAAGATCCCTCTCCTGATATTAACCTCTACTAGTCTTATTCCAGAGCTTGTAAGTATTGTATTCCAGTTGCGCATTGTATTTTTGAGGAAGCTGATGGTGTTTTCCTCTGCCCCATATATTTTCAGGCATTCTATTAGCCCTGTGTGTGGTATCATGTCGAAGGCTTTCTTATAGTCTATCCATGCCATGCTTAGGATGGTTTTCCTTCTCCTACTGTTCTTCATTACCATTTTGTCTATCAGGAGCTGGTCTTTTGTGCCCCTACACTTCCTTCTGCAGCCTTTTTGTTGGTGGGGGATGGTGTTTGTCTCCTCTAGGTAGTTGTATAGCCTTTCACTGATGATACCTGTTAGTAACTTCCACATTATTGGTAGGCAGGTGATAGGCCTGTAGTTACTGGCTATATTTCCCTTACTCTTGTCTTTTTGTACTAAGGATGTTCTTCCTGTGGTCATCCATTTGGGTGCTTGGTGATTTGAGATACAATGCTGGAGTTGTTCTGCTATTTGTGGGTGTAGGGCCTTGAAGTTTTTGAGCCAGTATCCATGGACTTCATCGGACCTGGGGCTTTCCAGTTTGGCATTTTTCTTTAGTTGGTGTCTGACTGTGTCTGTCGTGATCTCTGTGAATCTTTGTTTTATTCTCCCTGTTTCTTCTTCCTTGACTTCCTGGAGCCATGTTGCATGTTTGTTGTGTGATACCGGATTGCTCCATATGTTTTCCCAGAGTCTCTTACTTGGTTCGGCTTCAGAAATTTCTGGGTAGTTGTCTTCCCCTCTTAGTTGGCTGTATAGTCTTTTCTGGTTGGTTCCGAATAGTTTGTTCTGTTGGTATCCCTTATTCCTGTTCATGTACCGTTGGATCTTATGTGCTTTGGCCTTAAGCCTCTGTTTTACATCTTCTATTGTGTTGTTTAGTCCCCTCTCTTGTACTTTGTATTTCTCGTTGAGTTCCTCCCTTGTTTTCTTGCTTCTTAGCCTTTTTTTTTCTGCCATCTCTTTCAGTTTACTCAAGTCAGATCTCATCACCATGATTTGCTTTTCCAGGCGCCTTTTCCAAGGAGGTGGCTGTTTTGGTTTCTGTTGGGTTGTTGTGTGGTGGTGGTTGTGTTGAATTAATCCCCATCAGTTCTGCTACTAATCTTGCTCCTGCATATGTCAAGTTATTTGTTTCTGTGATACTGGTGGTGTGTATTATGCCCATTATTTCATTGGCCTCACTTGTTTTCTCCCTTTATTTCTTGGTGTTGTAGGCTTCCATGGAGGGGATCTTTGTTCTCTCTGTATCTGGCTCCATCCATTGTCTAATCTTTTCTACCCATTCCGTCCTCTCTGTTACTTCGTCGGTGTTTCTTTGTGTGTCGTTGTTTGATACCTCATCCTCCCTGTCGTCTCTTTGTGGCATTCGTCTCTCAGTTCGTCTTCGTGTAATTCGTTGTCGTGTGACATTTCCCTTTCCAGTTCTTCTCTTTCTGTTGGGGAGAGCCAGTTCTTTTTCTTTATGTTCCTTACTTGGTCTGCCAGCCTCTGCTCTGTTTGGGGGGTGTTATTCCTCTCATTCCAGATGTTGACCAATCTTCTTCTATATCCTCTCTCCGTCGGGTTGCTTCTGATGTAGCATCTCCATATTCTCTTGTTCCTTATTTTTCTTATCTTGTCCATTTCTCTGCCTCTGTAGCTCCAATCTCAGGCTGTTGATTACTGTCGTTGTGGTGATCAGTTGCTGGATGACGACCTCCAAGTACCTGACCGTCTTCCCCTTCAATTGGGTTGAATACCTGGTTGCCGGACGAAGCTCCTCTGTTGCCAGAGGTTCC
>NC_087205.1:29042915-29047915 GCF_015104395.2 Macrobrachium nipponense | reverse complement strand
CATCCAGATCTACAGGACATTTTCCAGCGATGACTGCTGTGGGATTGAATTCCAGTGGCGAGTCCTTCTTCTTAAATCCTGATCATTATATTATTTATTATTATTATTATTATATTATTATTATTATTATTATTATTATTATTATTATTATTATTATATTATTATTTAAAAATGCAACAAAAAGAGATGCTAGTAAGGAATAAAGACGAAACAGACCTGCCCACCACAATTACCCTTCCACTGTTAATATCCTCATTTCCACCAATAACCATCTATTGCCTCAGGTGGGTGCCAGGCTCTAAAATTCAATTGGTAATAGGTGTAATCTTCTTTGGACACTTAAATACGAGTGGCGTAAACGGCGGGGGCGGTAATAGCACAAAAAAAGAGATAAAAAAATGAGGATTAAGGATTAGTAACAGAGCTTACGTAATTATGGAAGTGGTTAAGAAGGCGGGAGCTATTATTGATCTTCAGTGATCAAAGACTCAGTACTTCTTTCATTAAATAAGAGGATTGGAAGTAATTAACAAGATGAGAGACACATGAGTAATAATACTCTTTAAAATTAATAAATGAAATAAAGGCAGTTTCATTGGAATAGAGATTCTTTATTTACGAAACGAAAATCCGGATTTCAATGCTACTTTTGCAACTATGGGTTTAGGAAGTAAGATAAGAATAAATATACAAGCCGCATAAATGATTTAGCAATACATTGCAGTATTGTCTTTATACTATAATGAAACATACATGGTAAAAATTACCCATTTTTTTTTTTTTTGTATATACCAAATGTCAATCTCTTGCTTACTCAGAAAGTAAGATGAATAAAAATTAAGTATCTCGATATAAAACATAATCTACAATGAGCTAATGTATTCTTTCCTATGAAAAAGGTGCACCGGTTATAATGGATTTTACTATGTTGATACCTCTTCCGAGTTTATATATATATATATATATATATATACTATATATATATATATATATATATATATATATATATATATATTCCTATCTTTACAAAAACGATAATAATAGTACGTAGGAATGTAGGAAAAAAACAGACAGAGAAAAAAAAACCACTATGTGACGTCAGAACTGTGGAACTTGATAAAACCAATAATAATAATAATAATAATAATAATAATAATAATAATAATAATAATAATAATAATAATAATATAATGGTAGAAGGCCCTCTTCTAAACAGGTACTGTTAAACATTTTTATCAAACATAATTGCATTGTATCAGTTCTACAAGTAAACTCTATGAACACTACTCTCCATACTTCATTAACTCAACCTACCAAAATTGCCGGAATCGTCACGCTACTCGGCAATTGTAGAAACCAAGAAAAAGCTGTCGTAACGAAGATAGAGAAAACCATCTTAAAAATCAACTCGTCTGATGCCACAATATCTTTTAATAATAATAATAATAATAATAATAATAATAATAATAATAATAATAATAATAATAATAATAACGATCAGGCAAAGATCCTCTGGGACTATGGTATCAGAACGGATAGGGTGATACGTGCAAACAGACCAGACGTGACGTTGATTGACAAGGTCAAGAAGAAAGTATCACTCATTGATGTCGCAATACCATGGGACAGCCAGAGTTTGAAGAGAAAGAGAGGGAAAAATTGGATAAGTATCAAGATCTGAAAATAGAAATAAGAAGGATATGGGATATGCCAGTGGAAATCGTACCCATAATCATAGGAGCACTAGGCACGTCACGATCCCAAGACCCTGAAAAGGAATCTAGAAAAACTAGAGGCTGAAGTTGCTCCAGGACTCATGCAGAAGAGTGTGATCCTACAAACGGCACACATAGTAAGAAGAGTGATGGACTCCTAAGGAGGCAGGATGCAACCCGGAACCCCACACTATAAATACCACCCAGTCGAATTGGAGGACTGTGATAGAGCAAAAAAAAAAAAAAAAAAAAAAAATAATTAATAATAATAATAATAATACTGTTAAAAAGGATGGCAGAATTAAGCGAGTTGATTTATATATTGTTTTTTCTAGTTTTCTTACAATTCGATTCTCAGGCTCAGCGATGTTTCTGAGTAACTGGCCAATATTCATATTGGAATTTTCAAAAATTATAAATGCTGAAGGAATCTTTTATTAGAACAAGATATCACGTCCAGGTCAAGCAGGGGTCGTCGTCTGGGCCGGTATTATTCCGTAGGCGTAGTTCAGTTCGGGCCGGGGTCGTCTTAGGTTTAAGGGCTGGTATACCAGCCCTTAAACCTGACGCGACCCCTGCTTGACCTGGACCTGATATTTGTTTCTAATAAAAGATTCCTTCAGCATTTATAATTTTTGAAATTTCCCAATATGAATATTGGCCACTTAAAAAATAAAAACATAAAAAGAAAAGCAGAGCAGAAGAAGATGGATGTGGCAGAAATGAGAATGCTTAGGTGGATGTCTGGGGTGACAAGAGAGGATAGGATCAGAAATGACTACATAAGGGGGTCGACTAAGGTGGTGGAAGTATCAAAGAAAGTACAGGAGGGGAGGCTGAGATGGTATGGACACCTATTGAGGAGAGATGAGGACCACGCTGGGAGACATACTATGGGGGTGGAGGTGCAAGGAAGAAGAAGAAGAGGGAGACAAGAAAGAGATGGAATGGACTGTGTGAGAGGAGGACTTACATGAGAAGGGAATTGATGAGGCAGAAGCGCAAGATAGAAATAGATGGAAACGGCTCATCCGAAACGGCGACCCCATATATAAATGGGAACAAGCTGAGAAGAAGACTCAGGAACATCACTGAGCCTGAGAAACGAATTGTAAGAAAAATAGAAAAAACAATATATAAAATCAACTCGCTAATTCTGCCATCCTTTTTAACAGCATTTGCCTAAAGAGGGTCTTCTACCAAAATATAATAATAATAATAATAATAATAATAATAATAATATAATAATAATAATAATAATAATAATAATAATAATAATAATAATAGCCCATTCGTCTATCTAAGATGTGCTGGTCACACCCTGTAACATTCCACGATTTTTTTAAAGTACACGTTATGATTTCAATTAAATGTCAATCCTTTTGTTGTGACTGCCTCTACCCTCACTTTTCATTTGCTGCAACGCATCAGAATCAGCACAGTTGACAAATGATCGGGAATATCAAAAGAGTGGTAATTCATGCATCCAAATTCCCCTTTAGAATGAACAAACCCTACAACATATTTCATGATTGTACAGTATGGGAAATTGTATATTTCAGGAGCTTCTCCATATGATATATTTCACTCGCCCCCCCCCCCTTTTTTTTAAAGGTCAATCACAGTAACGGGACGATGTTAGTGAATCAATAAGTCTTGTACAGTCAATTTGAAATGGAATTCACCTTTGTCCTAAAAAAATCTAAGGCATTTCACGTATTCCATTACAAGGAAATAGACGCTTACTTTTATATATATTTTTTTGTCATACCATATCAAATAATTATGTTTTTTTTTTTTTTTTTTTTTTTTGAAGCAACAGTTTTTACATTAAAGTTTTTAACCTTAGTAGTGGGGATTGCTATCACACACAACAATTCTACCTAAAATTGAAAATTTATTTAAAGAATTATCGAAGGCAGTTTTATCAATATACATATATTCACAAACACACACACACACACACACACACACACACACACATATATATATATATATATATATATATATTATATAATATATATATATATATATATATATATATTATATAAGAATTTTTCTTACATCACCGTGATTCATATACATGCATTAACCTTCAAAATCCTTTAATATCCAATTCGCTCTACCTCGGAATTAATATATATATGTATATATATATATATATATATATATATATATATATATATATTTATTTATGTATATATATATTTATGTATATATATATATATATATATATATATATATATATATATATATATATATAAGTATCTATATATATATATATATTATATATATATATATATATATATATATATGAATGTGTCTGTATGAGCGCATGTGTATAATAAATATTTATTTCTCATGCAAATTTCATGTCCTTTATCTCCACTTTTTAAAAGTTTTCTGAAACCACCGCAGAGTTTTTGCCGTCATAAAATTCATTAACCATGAAATTACTTTATTGCTGCACACGGCGTTAAGCGGAAAAGTTATTAAGATCCAAAAATATAACCATTTTATTCCCATGAAAATAAGGTGGGGCATATTATCTCTCTCTCTCTCTCTCTCTCTCTCCTCTCTCTCTCTCTCTCTCTCTGCTTTTTTTTTTCTAAATTTTTTTATAGATAAATCGTTACCTTCTGCTGCTGTATGACGAGTTTACTCTAACCGTTAGGAAAATATAAATGAAATATATTAAATGTAAAAAATTATTACAAAATATGTCATTCAAGCCCTCAGTCGTTAGATAATATATTGAAAAAATATTTTTACAAGTATTTTCCTAAAATGCTTCACATTATTAACAACATTCTATAAAACGAGACTAGGTAAGAGAAAGTAGAGATACGTTTGAAATAAGAATGAAGCAGTTTATGATAATATTGATTCATTTTAATGTAACTAAAAGGAAACATTGACTTTAGTAATAAATATCGACCATTTCAAATTACCGACACCATTTTCAAATCTTTCAACAAAACGAAGGACAGTAAGTGAAAGCAGATACGATTGAGAAAGTAGAATATAAAATAAAAAATAACTGACACTTATGAGAAATACGAGTGAAACATATTAGGATTATAAAGATTTCTTCCATTGTGACTGAAATTGGAACTCTGACTTCAGTGACATAAATTGACAACTTTAAATTACTGAAAACATCTTCAAATCATCCAATAAAGTGAAAAGAAGTAAGAGAAAGTGTAGACGGTATTGAAACTGGAGAATAATAGAAAAACAAAAACTCTGGCAGGTGAAGAATAGGAAGGAGACAGATTATCATTA
>NC_087205.1:29027915-29040415 GCF_015104395.2 Macrobrachium nipponense | reverse complement strand
TATCATTTAAAGACCAGGACGCAGTGTTACCATGCGCAAACACTACAGGCGGATGGACAGATGAAAAAAAACAGAGTATAGTTGATTTGATTTTAAAAGTCTATCCTGTAACACATTTAATCGTATACATATTTTTCATATAAGTAGCACATTAACACATTTACGAACATTCAAGAATAAACACATTCTTCTTCTTTATTTTTACAACAATAATGAAGGCTATGGTGTTGGAAGCCAAAACACTTCCTCACTGTATAAGGTGACTTGAGGGATCTTCTATCCCAGAGAACCCAAAGACTTCTGTTATGTGCGCTTTGCTCTGAAACACTATGAATTCGAGTTGTGGTTACTGGTGCTTTTTAAAACAGTTGTTCCGAATTGATGAAATCTGCAAAAATCGGGTGTAAGTTGATTGTAGCTTTACTGCAGTAATCATAAATTACTATTGCTACTTCTACTACTACTATTACTCTACTACTACTACTACGAATACAAATAATAATAATAATAATAATAATAATAATAATATAATAATAATAATAATAATAATAATAATAATATTATTATTATTATTATTATTATTATTATTATTATTATTATTATTATTATTATTATTATTATTATCCCATACCGTCAAAATGGTCATTGATACAATAAACAGACTGACAAATAAGGGCTAAAAAATTATCCAATATGATGAACAGACAAACAATAAAGTAAAACAATAAATAAATAGTAAGCCCCAGCGTCTTTTATTACTTCCTTCTGCCTTTCCAAAGTCCTCCCCAACCCCCTGCCGTCTCCCAAGCTCCCACCCTCCACAGAGCAGTCAAAACTATTTAATTAATGCCCTTCTCTCAGGAACAATCAATCAATGTCTAAAGTTTCGTCTAATTAAATTCATATTGTCTTCAGATGCTAAATCAGTTTGCTCTGATTTTAATCACTAGAAATACATTCGAGGAAGAAGCCATTTAGCCAGTGAGTGTTTATTATTATTATTATTATTATTATTATTATTATTATTATTATTATTATTATTATTATTATTATTATTATTATTATTATTATTATTTTATTATTATCAGACAAGTTTTCATTTTGGGAATATATTATGAAGACAACTTTTCACGGTAATTTTACAAATAACAGATCTATATTTTTAAGGGAAATTGATGAAAAAGTCTATATCACTGTTGTTTTAAGGATTTAAACGCAAACACTAATAAATACAATAAAAAAAGGCTAATAGAAACACCACTTTATGTTCATATTAGAGCGTTTCTTAAAATCCCGAGTATTATTATACTGGCATGAAAACCATTTTACAATATTATTGAGACCCTTTCACATTGTTATGTCAGTTGATAGATACTGAAGATATTCAAGGCGAGAACCACGTATTTGTTTTATTATACTTTTGTTTATTATTCAGGTAATACTTACCTACTTAACCCTTTAACACCGGTTTAGTACGTATATATACGTAGCACGCCAACGCTACCTGGGCCGTTAAGTACGTATATATACGGAGAGCAGATGTTTTGACCGTGACGTTTGGTACGTATATATACGAGTTGATTTTTCCTACCTTTCTTTCAGGTAAATCCTCTATAATGTATCTCTCTAGGTCCGAGGAAGTGTTGATGACCTTATCCAAACAAAAAACAAAACTTCCTCCCGACCCCTTTTTATCATAATTTTCCCTGATTTTGTATATCTAAAGCAGGAATTCGCCAATCACTTGGCTGAGTCGCTATGTAGCGAGAGAACGCGCTGCTGGCTGGTCGTTCATTTACACGGAATTTTTGGTCTTTCAACGCAGGGGGTAAAGGGCTATAATCCTTTCTAAGCCAACTTAGCATCGCCGTGAGTTGTTTTCGTCTGTTTTTTCTTTTCCAACTCGACGCAAATGAAATGCGATAAGTACGCACTTGTAGTTTTTATGACATTTTTCCCACTGAAATATAAAAAAATGTGCTGGAACGTTACAGAACAAAAGGTTAGATGTAGAACGCACAAACTTTCATTCATGAAACATACTCTAAAATGAAAGTTATGTACAAAATTCTTACACAACAAACGTTGTGAAAAGTTCATCCGACAGTGAACCGGGGAGAATGATGAAACGAAAACAGGCTAGCAAGTGAAGACAATAAAGGTAAGATATGCGAATGATTGCCAGTACTTTCCTGTCCTCCTAAGATTTCAGTCGTGTAAAGAGAGAGAGAGAGAGAGAGAGAGAGAGAGAGAGAGAGAGAGAGAGAGAGAGAGAGAAACTGTTTTCTTTGTATTCTAACTGTACCCTCCTTTTGAACACTGATGCCATATACAGAAATTCGAACCTAACACTTTTGTCATTGATAAAATATTTACATATATATATGAATATTGTATGAGTGCTATGTATGTATTACATTTTATAGTGCACACGAAGAAACACTTCCCGAATTACAATCTCAATACAGATAATCTGCATCCCAAAATTGGGGGGTTCTTTAATCTGGTCATAAATCCTACTTATTCCCTCCCCGGGCCGTCAGAAGAATGAGGTTCTGGGACAAGGCCATCGCTTGAGGAAAAATAACATGTATTTTTTTTTTTTTTTCCATCGCCTAGTTTCATTTTTTCATCGTGAATCTGGCTAGACATTGGAGTTCGTATGATTTATTTAGGTGTTAGAAACTAGATTATCTTTCACCCCTACCTTTTTATCAAAGCAGTTTACTATATGATTTCAATTCTTTCAGATTTCTGTTCATTTTACGTCTTCGGTTAGATACGTAAAACCTAGCATGGAAGGTGTGGCGGCGTGTTTTCCGCCACATCTTTCACGACGTTCAAACTTTGGGCAAGGTTTTATGAATAAACCTGGAAAAATAGCAGCGTCTAAACGTACATGTCCATGGTACTTTTGGTTCGACTATGATACGGGATAAACTGGCGACTACATAAATTTGTACGGCAGCACCGTAGTTGAATATGAATGAAATGATCGGTTGTTGTTGTTTGCAGCTCCAGTTACCTCCCACCGTGATGAATTTGATGCGCTTGTTATTGGGTCTGAATTATAACGAGTCCTTTTGAAGGATTCCAGTTTCCTTCTATCATAGACGATGGTCAAGTTTCGGATTCCCATTGTCGGATTCGGTTCGGTCCGAAGTCAAAAGTCGACAGTAAAAGTCGTTTAGCTGTACAAACGGAGATCACTAAATCCGCCATTCCCCATGAAACAAGGAATTGGAATCGGTGAAAGGACTCTGGATAAATCCAAGGCACCACTCTCTAACTAATGCTCGAGTGGTTCCACCCACAAACTCGATGCAGGTGGAGGAAAGGATAGATGAAAACAACAACTGATCATTACCTTGGACATGCTTCTCTCTCTCTCTCTCTCTCTTCTCTCTCTCTCTCTCTCTCTCTCTCTCTCTCTCTCTTTGATATGATATATATTATATATATATATATATATATATATTATATATATCTATATATATATATATATATATATATATATATATATATTATCAAAGAGAGAGAGAGAGAGTAGAGAGAGAGAGAGAGAGAGAGAGAGAGGCAATTCAAGGTAATGATACTTAATTATTTCTATTTTATTGACATTTATTGTAAGTGAAGTAGATAAATCATAGACTCAGCTTAAAGATTGTAATTTTACTTTGTGTTCAGTAGGGCATGTAACGTATATGTGGCTTCACCCCTAAATAATTCCCATTGTTTCTTATTTATATTTTTTTAAAATCGGTGAATAATATATAATTCCCACAGGATTTTCCACTTCTTCATATTAGTAATATAACTTCTGACTTACCTTTCTCTTGATATATATAGCCTTATATATATATATATATATATATATATATATATATATAATATATATATTACATATTATATAAGATATATACTAAATAAAAGTAAACTGTATAGAATTTCTAAGTGACATATAGATTATATATATATATATATATATATATATATATATATATAGTATATATATATATATATATATGAAATCTCACTTATTTTTTTTGTTTCTATGTACTAAACGGAATTGCATCGTGGATGATGTAGAATTCATAACAAACCTAGCTTTTAGCTCAGCCAAAAGACTGATTATACGGACTACAAAATGTGAGATCTTTTTTGGAATCAACTTTATTACATACCATTATTATGGCTTGTCAAACAAAAATCTGATGATTTTGTAAGAGCAAATAATTCGAAGGGCAATTGTTGTATCCTATTATTTATAAATTTTAGAGCGTCAAAAAGAAGAAAAGGGTTTTATGTACACGAATACCTCCTTACACGAAACAATGCAAATGTGTCTGTCCTAAGAGAATGTTATTTTTTTCCAATGGCACCACGCTGATAATTCGATGTCCGAGGGAAAATTATTATTATTATTATTTTATTATTATTATTATTATTATTATTATTATTATTATTATTTATTATTATTATATTCATTATATTTATTAATGTTATTATTATTATTATTAGTTATTATTATTATTATTATTATTATTATTATTATTTATTATTATTATTATTATTATATTATTTTTGGCTGGAAAAAGCAGACATATAAATACGTGACATGGGTTAAAGGGAAACGCCGTATGTATGTTTAATAGATTTATATGAGTTAAAATATATGGAATAAGATACAGAAACTGAAAATAAGCTATGTAGCCACCCCTGCCTCAAAACTCAAAGTAGCGCGACCGGGAGAACAGTTGCCATGTTTGTGTTTTTAACTATTTCTGACAGTTTTGTTAGCGTCAATGTTTGCTGCCCGCACTCTGGGCTGACAGCTGGGGACACCAAAGCTGCTTCCCATAGCACGTTATTGGGTTAAAATCACACTATTTTAATTGTTTCTTTGAAATGTTTAAAACCGAGTTTCAAAATTTTTTTCATCATCGTTTTAAAAAACATTGAAGTTTTGACACAAAGTCAAATATCTACTACCTGTGCAAGACAATATTAAAATAGGTAATTTAAGAAATTACAAGCTTTCACAAGAAAGTTCCTAAACTCCCAAAAGTATACTTTGTCTATTCTTAATTCCTCCTTCAGCCAAAGAGCTGTTTAAATAATGCCGTTTGCTCGTGAGCCATCAGTCACTGCCTCTTGCTTCGTTTATTACACTCAGAGTCTTAAGAAGCACAATCAGTAATAATAATAATATAATAATAATAATAATAAATAATAATAATATAATATAATATAATAATAATGATAATAATAATAGTAATAACATAATAATATATTGTGGCGCCGTGGAAGAGTGGTTAGGTCCTCAGTGGACTTAAGTCAAGTTAAGCAACATTGGGGCTGGTCCAGTCGTTGGATGGGGTGACCGCTCTCTTCGGCGTTGATTCCTTGGGAAAGGATCTTTACCATAATTTCCTCAGTCTACTCATCTGTAAATGAGTACCTATCCCTGATGGGGTAGGGTCCAGCTATGGTTAAATAGCAAAACTCAGCAATTATGGAAAGCAAACAAATGAAGAATAAAACTACAACGAACGTAAATGGAACCTCTGCAACAGAGGAGCTTCGTCCGGCACCAGGTATTCAACCCAATTGAAGGGGAGAACGGTCAGTACTTGGAGGTCGTCATCCAGCAACTGATCACCCCAACGAAAGCTAATCACACCTGAGATTGAGCTACAGAAGCAAAAAGGAAGAAATGGACAAGAGAAAAAAATAAGGAAATATGGAGATGCTACATCAGAAGCAACCCGACGGAGAGAGGATATAGAAAGAAAAGGTTGGTCACATCTGGAATGAAGGAATAACACCCCCCAAACAGAGCAGAGCTGGCAGACCAAGTAAGGAACATAAAGAAAAGAACTGACGGAATGGGTAGAAAAGTTAGACAATTGGATGGAGCCAGATACGAGAACAAAGATCCCTCCATAAAAGCCTACAACACCAAGAAATTAAGGGAGAAAACAAGTGAGGTCAATGTCATAATAATGGGCCTAATACACCACCAGTATCACAGAAACAAAATAACTTGGTATGCAGGAGCAAGATTTAGTAGCCAACTGATGGGGATTCGAACACCAACCCATCACCAGCACAAACCAACCCAACAGAAAACCAAACAGCAACCTCCTTGGAAAAGGCGCCTGGAAAAGCAAATCATGGTGATGAGAACTGACTTGAGTAAAACTGAAGAGATGGCAGAAAAAAGGCTAAGAAGCAAGAAAACAAGGGAGTACTCAAACGAGAAATACAAAGTACAAGAGAGGGGACTAACACACAATAGAAGATGTAAACCAGAGGCTTAAGGCCAAAGCACATAAGATCCAACGGTACATGAACAGGGAATAGGGATACCAACATAACAAACTATTCGAACCAACCAGAAAAAGACTATAGCAAGCCAACTACGAGGGGCCAAGACACCACCCCAAAATTTGCCTGAAGCCGAACCAGTAAGAGACTCTGGTGACATATGGAGTAATCCGGTATCCAAAAAACACACAACAAACATGCAACATGGCTCCAGAAGTCAAGGAAGAAGAAACAGGAGAATAAAACAAAGATTCACAGAGATCACGACAGACACAGTCAGATACCACTAAAGAAAATGCCCTAACTGGAAAAGCCCCCAGGTCCCGGTGAAGTCCCATGGATACTGGCTCAAAAACTTCAAGGCCCTACACCCACGAATAGCAGAACAACTCCAGCATTGTATCTCAAATCACCATGCACCCAAATGGATGACCACAGGAAGAAACATCCTTAGTACACAAAGGAAGAAAGAAATATAGAGTAACTACAGGCCTATCACCTGCCCTACCAATAATGTGGAAGTTACTAACAGGTATCATCATGAACGGCTATAACAATTACCTAAGAGCACAAACACCATCCCCCACCAACAGAAGGCTGCAGAAGAAGTGTAAGAGGCAGGCAAAAGACCATTCCATGATAGACAAAATGGTAATGAAGAACAGTAGGAGAAGGAAAACCAACCTAAGCATGGCATGGATAGACTATAAGAAAGCCTTCGACATGATACCACACACATGGCTAATAGAATGCCTGAAATATATGGCTTCCTCAAAAATACAATGCGCAACTGGAATAACAAATACTTACAAAGCTCTGGAATAAGACTAGGCAGAGTTAATAATCAGGAGAGGGTCTTCCAGGGCGACTCACGTCCCCACTACTCTTCGTAGTAGCCATGATTCCCAAGCCCACAAAGTACTACAGAGATGGATGCCGGGTACCACGCAAGAAAAAGAGGGCAACAGAATCAACCATCTGATGTTCATGGACGACATCAAGCTGTATGGTAAGGGCAATCAAGGAAATAAAGATACCCTAATCCAGACTGTAAGGATTGTATCTCGGGGGACATCATGATGGAGTTTGGAATATAAAAATGCGCCTTAGTCAACATACAAAAAGGCAAAGTAACGAGAACTGAAGGGATAAAGCTACCAGATGGGAGCAACATCAAACACATAGATGAGACCAGGATACAAATACCTGGGATAATGGAAGAGGGGATAATAAAACACCAAGAGATGAGGGACACGATCAGAAGAAAATAAAATCAGAGACTCAAGGCGATACTCAAGTCAAACTCAACGCCGGTGGAAATATGGTAAAAGCCTTAAACACATGGGCAGTGCCAGTAATCAGATACAGCGCAGTAATAGTGGAATGGACGAAGGCAGACTCTGCAGCATAGATCAGAAAACAGGAAACTATGACAATACACAAGCACTACACCCAAGAGCAAATACGGGCAGACTATACATAACCCACGAAAGGAAGGGGGAGAGGACCTACTAAGTATAGAGGACTGCGTCACACCGAGAACAGACCCACAGGGGCAATATCTGAAAAACCAGTGAAGACGAGTGGCTAAAGAGTGCATGGAAGAAGGACTAATAAAAGTGGACGAAGACCCACAAATATACAGAGACAGGAGAATGACAGACAGAACAGAGGACTGGCACAACAAAACCATGCACGACAATACATGAGACAGACTAAAGAACTAGCCAGCGATGACACATGGCAATGGCTACAGAGGGGAGAGCTAAGAAGAAACTGAATGAATGATAACATCGCACAAGATCAGACCCTAAGAACCAGATATGTTTTCAAAGAACGATAGATGGAAATGACATCTCTCCCCATATGTAGGAAGTGCAATACGAAAAATGAGACCTAAACCCACATAGCAAGGCGAATGCCCGGCACTTGCCACAGAACCAGTACAAAAAGAGGCATGATTCAGTGGCAAAAGCCCTCCACTGGAGCCTTTTGCAAGAACAACAGCTACTTGCAGTAATAAGTGGTCGAGCACCACCTGAGGGAGTGATAGCAAAACGATCAGCAAAGATCCTCTGGTACTATGGTATCAGACGATAGGGTGATACGTGCAAACAGACCGGACGTGACGTTGATTGACAAAGTCAAGAAGAAAGTATCACTCATTGATGTCGCAATACCATGGGACACCAGAAGTTGAAGAGAAGAGAGGGAAAGATGGAATAAGTATCAAGATCTGAAAATAGAAATAATAAGGAATATGGGATATGCCAGTGGAAATCGTACCCATAATCATAGGAGCACTAGGCAAACGATCCCAAGATCCCTGAAAAGGAATCTAGAAAAACTAGAGGGCTGAAGTAGCTCCGGGCCTCATGCAGAAGAGTGTGATCCTAGAAACGGCACACATAGTAAAGAAAAGTGATGGACTCCTAAGAGGCAGGATGCAACCCGGGAACCCCGGACACTATAAATACCACCCAGTCGAATTGGAGGGACTGTGATAGAGCAAAAAAAAAAAAAAAAAAAAATATATAATAATAATAATTATTATTATTATTTTTTTATTATTATTATTATTATTATTATTTTATTATTATTATTATTATTTAGTAAAACACACTACTGTGAAAATATTCACTGTATTCACTTTGATTTCTTTTTTGATGTTAGTCACCTAATATCTATTCAGTGCATTTATTCTAAAAAAAAGAAAAACTGATGCCATAATATTTTTGCAATTATTTAATTATCGTTAGATCAATACGTTCGCTTAGATGAGGATTTTATCATAGAGACAGAAACATTTACATGAAATGAACATAAAAAAAAAAAAAAAATTCTTAGGAAAAATAAATAAATAAGCCAATAAGGATTGCATTACCAACATTTTTCCAAAATTATTTGACTAAACCATAAAACTTGACTTCAGGCGGTAAATAATAATGAAGTTTACCGTACAGGAAAATGAAGAACGTTCTCCGGAAGGAATTAAACTCAACTAAATAGGAAAAGGAAACAATTCCTTTGGAAGGAGTATACCTAGATAGGAAATGAAAGCAAGGTCTCCGTAAAGAATGAATTCAGATAAGAAATGGCTGCACGCTCTTTGAAAGGAGTCAGATAGATAGGAAATAGAAAAGCGCGTCCAGAAAAGAAGACTATTGTCTGCCGACCTTTCAAGGAATCGGTAAACAAGGTTGTTTTCCAGGATTTATGAATGGAGCAGAATTCTATTTTTTTCTTAGTGTATAGCACGAAAATCCCATTAACAGAATGTTTATCCACTGGATCTGTAAGTATAACAATGTCATCAGGAAGCTAATGATTATGATATCACATGGAAAATTAAAGATAATGATTGTAATACCAAGAAGCAAATAATGACATAAGGAACGGCTTAGGAATGAATTAATAGACAAATGAAATAAAAGATACTTTGTATTTAAATGATCTGAGCTCCTGGAAATTGTAAATGTATCGGCACGATTAACAGTAGATAACTTCATCAAAAATAATTTTCATTTTCATTAATAGTAAAGTTTATATTGTTATTTTGTTTATAATGGTATTTACCTAAATTGAACATAACACTCCCTTTGAAAACAATGGAAATTTGAATATAGATCGATTCGAATGTAGTCAGCTTGTGCTTCAAAAGACTCCCTTAGGTCTTACTTTTTTTTTGTTATATGTTCAAAACTTGTAATTAATTGTCAATTATTTATATAATTTATATACAGAGGTTTATTTATTTTATATTATTCATGTAATGATTTTGACGTTCTTAAATATTAACCTATATTGTTGATAAAAAAAAAAAAAAGAAAGTATAACTTTTTTACAAGTTTCAAGAGGAAATAAACTAAATAGGCACCACTGACTTCCCAATTAGTATGAAGCTGACTTACTCCCTTAGCTAAAAAAATCATACTAGGCTGTATCCCATCCAATCTAATTATCTTAATAGTTTTCAGAAAAAAAACAAGAAAAAATTCCCGAAAAAAAAAACAATAAAGTTTTCTGTACATTGTATAATCAAGGCCACCAAAAGTACATCTATCTTTCTGTGATCTTAATGCTGTATGAGACGCGGCCCATGAAACTTTAACCGCGGCACGGTGGTGGCCTGGCCTCTATAGATGACAGACGGACGATTATGGCTAACATTTCAACCTTAAAAAAAAAAAAAAAAAAAAAAACCTAAAAAAAAAAAAAAAAAAAAAAAAAACTACTGAGGCAAGAGAGGTGCAATTTGATATGTTTGATAATTGGAGGGTGGATGATAACATAATTTGCAGTCCTCTATCCCCAGTAGTTTTTAAGAACCGAGGGCGGACAGAAAAGGTTACAGACAGAAAAAGTGCGGACAGGAAAAAAAGTGCAGACGGAGAGACAAAGCCGTCACAATAGATTTTTTTTCAGAAAACTAAGAAGTAAAAAATGCGCCGAAGTTTCTTCGGCGCAATCTAGTTTTTTCACACAACGTATAATGCTGTATAAAACCATCAGCAAGACCAGTAGCGTTTCAGTTGCTCACAAGATACGGTAGAGTAAGGGTGCGTCCCATGTCTCCGGAAAGTGCTGCCAGATGCCCGATCTATGGCTAACTTGAACCTTAAATAGAATTAAAGAAGAATACTGACGTTATAGGGTTGCAATTTGGTATCTTTAATGATTGGTAGGCGGATGATAGATATATACCAATTTGCCGTCCTCTAGCCTCAGTATTTTTTTTTTTAGATCTAAGGGCTGTCAAACCATTTTGAATTTTGACCCGAGCACTCAATCCTACGAGAGAGAAGAAGGTTTCTCTAATTTTTCGGCATTTCCGTAAATGTTTACAGTTTGACAGTGAGAGAGAGAGAGAGAGAGAGAGAGAGAGAGAGAGAGATATGTCATATCGCATTACCGTGATTCATATACATACATCGAGCTACAAATGTCCTTTAATATCTAATTCGCTCTACCTCGAATTAATATATTTTTCATATATGTTTAAACCAAAGGGGAATTTTTTAGTCGATAGAGTTTTGTTTTGCCGGGCTCACCGGGCGCGAACTTTCGACATCCTACAAATCCAGGACGACAGTGGAACTTTACACACCCCGCCAACCGCAAGAGTAGAAATTCTGAGGTCGAGCGAATTAGATATTAAAGGACATCTTGTAGCTCGTATATATATATATATATATATATATAATATAAATATATAGTATATATATATAGATAAGTGTATTTACTGACAGGACAGTGGTTAATCATTTTTCAGAAATCTAGAATATATATATATATATATTATATATATATATATATATATATATATATATATATATATATATATATATATATATATATATATATATATATATATAATATATATATATATACTATATCCCTATATATATATATATATATATATATATATATATATATATATATATATATATATATTCTATATTTGTGAAAAAACATTATAATCCACCTAGTCTGTCAGCAGTAAATATACTTTGCTGACATAACCTTGTAGAATAATTTTGAATTATGTTTCATCGATAGTCTCGGGTCCAGTTTCTGTATTGATTAGAGCTTTGCCACTAATCCAAAGAGAAGATAGAAAGGAGGATATGAAGAATACTGTTCGCTATATTTAAACAAAATATTCAGTGAAGAGTACGTGACTAAATTAACCAGAAATAACAAAAATATCAATCGTTTTCTTGCACCGTACCTTACTTATTAGATTAGTCAAAATATCAGTGACGGACTGGTACCTGCTGGAAACATGATTAGTTCCTGTCTTACTTGTGACATTCTTGACGTCTCAGAGGATCTGCTGGTTAATGATAAACCCGGGAGTCGCTTTGATCAACGATCCTGCACTGGGTTCTGGTCAGTCATGCTGACCAATGTCACGCTGCTGTCTACGTCATGCTAACCAACATGCTGTCAGGGGAAGGTCCTAGTTGGATGCCATTCGGTCGATAAGTTAATTACGAAGGATTAGGAGAAAGATAATCATTATTATACATTTTCCTGTTCCTTTTATTTTGCGTTTCCCACTGTCTCTTTTTTTCTTGCGATCAAATGTCTCCCAAACGCTTACCAGTTGTAGCAAACTATATATGGATGAAAACTGAAATGTTTCTAGAATGGAAACAATATTTTTT
>NC_087205.1:29002915-29017915 GCF_015104395.2 Macrobrachium nipponense | reverse complement strand
CTTATGCTACGAAGGATAAGAAGTGACTGGAAATCCAACGTCCATTACGGAATCCTTGAAAACAACTCTGTTTACAGAATTCTCAAAAAGGCCAAGAGGAGGAGGAGGAGGAGGAGGAAAGTTCATCCTCAAAAGGTTGAGGGGTTTGGGGGATAGCTCTTTCAGAGAGCATTTTTCGACTTCCATTTCTTTGTCCCTTGCTCACGGAACATGATTTATATAAGAGGTTTCCAAAGGTCCATTCATACTTGATGGAAGAGGCTGTTTTCAATGTTCATAACCTAACCGAGAATGTGGTGTTCTGTTATCTATTCCAGTTTCTATCAGTCGTCTCAGAAGGACTTAAGCTAATAAAAACAATGACCGCATTCGAAGAGAACGGTACCTTATACGGGCTGTTTCTTTTTGGTGTCATATAATAAGGATAATGAACAATTTAATGCTTTCCTACAATGTATGTTACATTGACGCTCAATAGTGTGGTTGTATGTGATGTGTTTATTAATATCATTCCTAATCTTTCATAATATTAATAATATAATAATAATAATAATAATAATAATAATAATAATAATAATAATAATAATAATAATAATAATAATAATAATAATAATACCAACAATTATGCTCAGTAGGAAAACTGTACAGAATTACCTCGCCGGTTTTAACTTCCACCCAAGCGCAAAAAAAATTAATAAAATAAAACATAATCCAGAATTATTTCGTTCTTCTCAACCTCATTATCATTATCAATACCGCCAAACTTTTAGCAAATATTGGCATGGATGATGAAACAGCATTGGAACTGAAAAGACTCAGAGAAAAATCATTTTAAGTGATGCCACTATCGTTTTCAACAGAACCTATTATTATTTTTTTTTTTCCTTGTTCTATCACAGTCCTATAATTCGACTGGGTGGTATTTATAGAGTGGGGTTCCGGGTTGCATCCTGCCTCCTTAGGAGTCCATCACTTTTCTTACTATGTGCGCCGTTTCTAGGATCACACTCTTCTGCATGAGTACTGGAGCTACTTCAGCCTCTAGTTTTTCCAGATTCCTTTTCAGGGATCTTGGGATCGTGCCTAGTGCCTCTATGATTATGGGTACGATTTCCACTGGCATATCCCATATCCTTATTTCTATTTTCAGGTCTTGATACTTATCCATTTTTTCCCTTTCTTTCTCTTCAACTCTGGTGTCCCATGGTATTACGACATCAATGAGTGATACTTTCTTCTTGATTTTGTCAATCAACGTCACGTCTGGTCTATTTTTGTTTTCACGTATCACCCTATCTGTTCTGATACCATAGTCCCAGAGGATCTTTGCCTGATCGTTTTCTATCACTCCTTCAGGTTGGTGTTCGTACCACTTATTACTGCAAGGTAGCTGGTATTTATTGCACAGGTTCCAGTGGAGGGCTTTTGCCACTGAATCATGCCTCTTTTTGTACTGGTTCTGTGCAAGTGCCGGGCATTCGCTTGCAATGTGGTTTATGGTTTATTTTTTCGTATTGCACTTTTTACATATGTGAGAGATGTTATTTCCATCTATCGTTCTTTGAACATATCTGGTTCTTAGGGCCTGCTCTTGCGCCGCTGTCATCATTCCTTCAGTTTCCTTCTTGAGCTCTCCCCTCTGTAGCCATTACCACGTGTCATCGCTGGCTAGTTCTTTCGTCTGTCTCATGTATTGTCCGTGCATTGGTTTGTTGTGCCAGTCCTCTGTTCTGCTTATCTTTCTCCTGTCTCTCTATTATTATTATTATTATTATTATTATTATTATTATTATTATTATTATTATTATTATTATTATTATTATTGTTGTTGTTGTTGTTGTTGTTATTATTATTATAATAATAATAATAATATTATTATTATTATTATTAATTATTATTATTATTATTGTACTTAGGAAGCAGACCCTCTCTCAAGCATACTTATTAAAAGTAATGGCTACTTCAGCAGCATTACACTTGTAGAGATTCTTCTCTATTTTCCGAATAGCGGCTTTTTCCGTGCTACTTAGACAGGCTAGTAGAGCGCCTATAGAGGTCATGATCAAATACAGTCTAAATTGGTGTATATATTTGAATTTTACAGATAAACTATGATACCATAGTTATCAAGGTCATTAACGATATATATATATGTCTCTCTCTCTCTCTCTCTCTTTCTCTTTCTTGAAGCAAGCGAGCTTTCGTCTGGAGCTGCCAGACATCCTCGGGCTGGGAAGCTGAGGGTGGACTGATCTTGAAGCGGTTGTTGTTCTTGGAGATTAAGCCAGCCTTGTGCTGGCACGGGCTCTTGCTCCTAGAGCAGCCCGTAACTGGAATATCTGTAAAGATACAAAAAAAAGTGCTTTGGCGGTTAGTTTTGGAAAGGAGATAGGGTGACAGGCAGGATTGCAACCCCTTTGAACCTTACGGTACCCATCAGTAGGAGAGAAAGTTTTATAGCAGTGAGACTCAGCCTAGCTGAAGAATGCTGAGTAGGAAGAAGGAAGCGAGTTTTAGTTTGAGGGAAAGAAGGCGTTACCTATAAACATTTTAGGCGCAATATATATATGTGTGTAGCATCTGAAAATATTGCAATATATATCAAACCAACATTAAGCAAGTATTATAGTATATATACATGTTCATGCATACTCACACTTATACATATGCTCCCAAAGATGTTTATGACTCCCATTGCAACCAGTGAAGTAGAGGGTTTGTGCTTTGTGTGGCTTTCATTGTTTTTTTTTGTTTACAAGACACTAGGAGATTCCCATGTGTCTATGGAGAAATGCCGTGTGATTCATCCTTTTACCTGGGAGGTGGGTGAGACATTAGGAGATTCCCATATGTCCCTATGTTATTTAAGATGTGTCTGGTGATCTGTGCCGGTGTCAGCTCTATTTCAGTTAGGTTTGATCTGTAAGATTGTGTCTCTGGGCAGTCTAGTAGGTAGTGTTCGAGGGGCTGGATTGCCTCTCGGTCACAGTACTGACATAACCTGCCCTCATTTCTATCATTGCCAGGTGCAGAGGTATCCTAGCCTTAATCTGTGGTGATGAGACTGAGAGTTTTCTAGTGGTTTGTTTTGTGATGTCATGCTGGCGTTAGATTTGTGACATCCACATACCACTTGGACGTCCTTGACTTGTAGGTAGTGACGTCGTACTTCACTCTCTTCTTGGAGTTTGGCATAGCTTTTTGCCATTTCCTTTAGGTGTGTTATGGATGGTTGCACTTTTATGCTTACTGTACTGCAGCTGAGGGCACTTTTGGCAAGGAAGTCAGCTTCATCATTTCCCTGGATTCCCACATGGCTGGTATCCAGTTTAGTGTGACTCTCCTGCCAGCAGCTTGATGTGAATTGGCAATGATTTTATGGCTGTTATCAGTGTCACATTTTCTTTTTTTTGGATTTGTCGCTTTGATAGCGAGTATTGCTCCTTTGGAGTCAATATGCACTGTTGTGTGTCCTTCTTTAAATTGGAATTTTTCTAAGGCTTTTAAGATTGCCATTAGTTCCGCTTGTAGTATGGAGGCATTGTTGGATAGCCTCCAGCTTCCTTTGAAGTCTTGGGCAGCCACTGCTGCTGCAGTTGCTGGAGCTTCTGTGTCAACTGAGCCATCAGTGTAATATATGTTTTCAGCTGCTGTGTTCCCGATTGCTTCTTCTGCTGCAGTTTTCATTTGTGCTGCTGTGCACAGTGCTTTGTTGCCGGTAGTATTGTGAAGTTATACCGGTATTGGGTCTTCGACCCAGGGAGGTGGTTTTTGGTATCCCTCAGGTGGGACGAAAATCCTTTGTTATGTGTTTCACTGTGTCCTGCATACCCAGTTCTCTCAGTGTCTGGAGTATACTGCCCGCATAGGTTTTTGGCGGGTCTAGTTCTTCGTGCAAGTTTATACACGCTTGCATTTTGTTTTTGTGGGGTCCATTTCTGTCGTTTCTGATGGTTTTGCACAGAATGGCAATATTTCTTTGGCCTATCCTGGCTGCTGAGAGACTGCGAGTTGTCTCTGCCCTCAAGAGACAAATTCTTGTCCACATTGGGGCTCCAAGTATAAGTCTCATTGCGTTGTTTTGGATGACTTCCAGCCTCTGCTGTTGATCCTTTCTGAGATTTGTCAGGACTGGTGCTGCGTATTCTACTTGTGCTCTGATGGTTTGTATGTAGAACCCACCTGAGCAGATGGTATGTCGCACCTTCTTGCAATGATGTGATTTTTCTTTTAGGGCATTAAGCCCCTATTTTTGTTTTGGCTTGGAGGAGCTGTATTTGCTTCTCAGGAGATAGTGAATCTGCAATGCAGACTCCCAGATATGTGTAGCTATCCACCCAGTCTATGACGTCTCCTTTCAGTAGAAGGTTGGTTTTATTGCCTTGGCTTTTGTCTTATTTCTGTTGATTTTGAGTCCCAGTTGTGTGCACTTGTCCTCAAGTTTTTGCAAGGCTTCTTGCATCTTTTGGAGCTGTCTTTGAGGGCCGGTGCTGACGATGCAAACATCGTCAGCATATATGAAGACCTCTACTCCTTGTGGTAGCTTGAGACAGGCTACATTTTCCATAAGGACATGAATAAGAAGGGGCTTAGAATGCCCCCCTGTGGAGTGCCGTTTTCAAGAGAGTAGTATTCTGACATTCTGCCTTGGAACACTACTCTTGCTTCTCTGTCTTGCATGTATCCTTTTGTCCATGTAAGCAGGTTGCCCTTGATCCTCTTTCTGACTAGGGAGGAGAGGATGGTTGCTGCATTGGCTAATTCATATGCCTTTTCTAGATCTAAGAAGACCACTATGGATTTTCTGCCATTTATGGCACTAAGCAACATCTGTAAGGCACTCATGGGTGCCTACTCCTTCCCTATAGGCATAGAGCCTATGATGTAGGGGCCCTGCTTTCCATAGTAGTCTGTTCAGAAATCATTCTTTCTGCAACCTTTTCAGTGCAGCTGATGAGGGATATCGGCCTATATGCGCCTTCCTCTTTTGGCTTAGGTATTGGTTGTGTGTCTTGCTGTTGCCATTTCTTTGGCCTGGTGTGCTCTGCATATGTCCTGTTTACCAGGAGTAGATATACCTGTTTGGCAGGGTCTCCCATTTGTCTCAGCATGCTGTAAGTGATTGCATCTGCTCCAGGGGGCTGTGTCTCTTTTCCCCTTGCTGAGTGCACTGTTTAGTTCTTCCATAGTGAAGGGTGTGTCTGTGTCATCAGGTGTGTTGCAGGCAGTATTGATTTCCCTCCATCTTGCTGGGGAAATTTCATTTATTTTTTCCCGTGTTGTTTGGGGAAGGTTGTGGGATTTTGTCCTTTCTGCAAAGTTTCTGGCTATATTGTCAGCTTCTTCTTGTGGGTTGGGGTGGATGCTTTGCGCTGTTCTTCCTTTCCCTGCAATTTTTGCAAGGAATCCAGATCTGGGTTACTGGAGTTTGTCTGCTGATGTTTGCACACCAATCATACCATGCCTGTTGTTTAATTTCTTTTGTCTCTTCAGTTGCATGGGCTATTACCTCTCTGAGAAGTCTGTGCATCTTCATCAGATGGTTCCCGTCTGAAGAGTTTCCGCACTCTGTTTACTCTGCATTGAGTTCTTTGACCCTTTCACAGTAGTACCATGCAGCTTTGTGATCGATCTTGGATCGTTTGATACTTTGGCATGGACATGTTTGCTGCCTCTCTGAGTTTGCTGATGAACTCTTCATAGAAGAGTTCTATATCGTTTGCAGGTTTTCAAGGTAGTTCCTCGCCCATCTCGTCATTATGGCTTCAAATGTAGCCCAGTTTGCAAACTTGGGGTTCCATCTTTCTGGTGGCGGTGGTATGGGGGGCAGCTTTTTGAGCCGTAGGCCAATGTCATGGCTATGTGGTCGCTTGTGAGGGTCTCGTGCAGCTTCCATGTTGCTTGCTCCTTTAGGGCGGAGTTTGTGAAGGTAAGATCTAGTCTTCCTCCTTTTAGGTGAGTTGGCTCTCCACTGTTTAATAGGCACACCTCTGGGAATTCACATGATAACTGGTGTAGATGTCTTCCAGTTGTGTTTGTTTGTTGTGTAGAGTTCAGGCTTGGGTGATGTGCATTGAAGTCTCCTCCAATTAGTGTGTTTTCCTGTGTCGCTGCACTGAAGAGTGCTTCCCCTTCGAATGTGTTGTCCCGAGCCCTGTATATGTTGTGTACCGTCAGTGTTGTGTTTGCAAGTGTGAGTTTTACGCTGAGTGATTCTACATCATCTCCGCAAGGGATGTTGTCTACCTTCTTTGAGGGGATTGTGTTTTTAACTAGGGTGATTAGTCCTCTTTTAGTGTCTGTGTATGGTGTTTTGTACACTTTGTACCCTTTAAATGAAAATTTGGCATTTTCCCTTACAAGTGTTTCTTGTAACATTATGATGTCGTAGTTATTTGTTTGTGTGTGCTTGCAGGAATGCGCTATTTATTGTTTGCTTAGTATGTTCACTGGAGGCTTTTATTGTGTCTGTGTCTCTGCAGTCATTTGTGTTGTTGTTGTTTCTAGTTCGTCATTGCACTTGATGTGCCTTGACTACCAACTCTGAGGTGGCCCTGGCATGGAGATGTACCTGGTACTATTACTTGGAATGAACTGACACCGGGTGTATTTGTAGTGCCATTTGCACTGTTGTTGTTTATTAGTGTAGGCATGGTGATGCAAAGAGTCCTCTGGACGTCCTTAGCACTTGTCAACGACTTCTTTGGCTATTTCCTCTGAGAAGTTTGATCCTGTTAGTTCTGCAAACTTGAATAGCAATTTGCACCAGTAGATTGTAAGGTCTTGAGTCGGTGCGATATATTTGTCTTGTTTTAGTCTGGGCGAAACTTCAAACCTGTTGCTTTGTGGGGTGGGAGGAGGAGGGGAGACTGGGTTATTATGGCTTTGGGGAGCCAGGAACAGTGGAGCTAGTTTTAGGATTTGGAGTGAGGAGGATTTGTCGGGTTTCGGGAACAGGAGAGGTTAGGATGTATGTGTTGGTCGGCTTGGCCGATTCTGAGAAGCTGATTTTCCTTCTAGTGTTTGTTATTTGTTTCGTTGGTGTGTGTTGGTCTGGGTGTGGTTTGGGGATTGTGTTTTGTGTTCCTTTTTCTGAGTTTGAGGCTGACTTTGAGTCCTGTTGGGTCTAGGCCCTCCAGCTGCAGCAGCATAGGACTGTGTCTTATGCTGGGGGTGTGTCTGTGTGTTTTTGGGGGCTTGTTGCGAACCCCTAACTGCAGCAGCAAAGGACTTTGATCCCTGCTGGGTGGTGGGAGCTGCTGTTGTGTGTTTGTGGTCTGGTCTGTGTGTGTGTGTGTCCAGGGAGGCTCCGGTGTGATTCCTTTAAGAGTGTCTATCTTCTGTAGCCTTATCGGGCATTTCTGTTCCACGCATGGTGGTTCCCCTTGCATGCGGGGCATCTGGCATTTTGTTTCTTGTCCATTCTTAAATTTGTCTGTGCAGAGTTTGTGGGATGTCTCCCAATACATACACCACAAATGGCTTTGGCGGTGCAGGCACTGCTATGGTGTCCGTACCTCTGACAGTTAAAGCACCTCAGAGGTTCTGGTGTGAAGTCCATGGTGGGGAAGGAGCCCCACATGCCAAGGTTCAGTGACTTAGGCTGAGTTCCTTTCCATTCTACTAGGACTTTGCGGGTTGGCTGGGGGTTGGGTCCTTTTGTATGGCACCTCTGCTTTGATTACCCTGGGATTTTCCAGAATAACCTTGGTTTCAAATTGCAGAGGGTAATGGATATAATATAAATCTGCAGGGTTTGTCGTCAGGATTGAGGAATTTAAAGCTGGCAGGATTATTTTTCATATATTCATTTGTATTCAGGTCTGAGGGTATTGCAAACAGTTCTCCCTGGTGGTGGGTCTTACCTTGAACAACTTACCCTTCTTTTCGAGGTCCTTAACGAATTCATATGCACTGTTCCTGTTGGAGGAGTTATCAAGTATTTTCCTGTGAGGGTGTGAAGTGCTGCTGGTGGTCCTTGTTTGCGTTTGTTCCTGGTGACAAGCTGGAAACCATCATCGTGTTCCATGGCAGGGGGGTTTTCCTTGCCTCTGAGTGGCTGTGGTGGATTCTTCTTCGGAGGTGGAGGAGTCTAGGCGAGTCTAACTGCTTCAGGAGCATCTGAAAAAGAGGAGAGAAGACGTTTGTCCGTTTCCGCGGTTATCAGGTGCTTCTGCAGTGGGTGGGTGTGGGATGGGTTACTTGGTCCATGGCTGCATTCGTCTATCTGTGAGGGGAGATGAGAGAGAGAGAGAGAGAGAGAGAGAGAGAGAGGAGAGAGACCGAGAGAGAGAGAGAGAGCGAGAGAGAGAGAGAGAGAGAGGGAATGTATGCTGTACGTGTGTGTCGTTATATTTTTTTACTTTTGCCTGAAGGGCCTATAAACCCTGGCTTTATGGGAGACACCAGCCTATCGTTCTGTGTACTTGCAAATAAGGATTGCGAGAGTAGAAAGTTTTTGTCCCTTAGACCCTGCTTCATCGGAGTTTTCAGACCCCAACGGCTACCGAATTTTAGGCAGGAGAGACTGTTAGTAATGGAAAATTATTTGAGAGAGAAGATATCATATGAAATTTCCTTATAAAATGTGAGAGAGCTCTCTCAGAAATATAATTCTCGGTGTCGTCGTCAATCGCCGAAAGTTCCGCCGAAAATCGCTGGAAATCTCGCCGCTATCGTCGACTGGGATGGCGCTATCGCTCGCTGTCGCTCACGTTCGCCCAGAAAAGGTCTCAGGAGAGATGTTACTGCTACGGAGGCCGAGCAGCAACTGGGAGTCGCCGATTGAAGCGGTGTCCGTCCTCGTTTATATTTGGAGTCGACAGCAGGGGGGTCTGCCCATGCTGACTCTACTATTGGCTGGTGGCGGTAGGTCTTCCGTTTTTTCAGTTGGTGGCTTGAACCGGGTCTCAAGCCACTTTTCCACGCGTTGATGGTTGCGATGCTGTAAGTCCTGCAGCCGCCTAGACCTCTTAGCGGCGCGGTTTACGTCGTGATGGCGTTTCGCTACGCTGCGGGACGTCACGGCTAACTTGATTATGGTTGGCTGCAGGAGTATCTCGTTCGGGGGGCGTTGTCTTCTGTGGGGTTGTCGTGCTCGGTGGTGTCATTGTGGTGGCAGGTCTTCTCATACTCGTAGGAGGAGAAATTCTTCCTGCGTCGTATTTTAGAATAGGTTTCACTTGCTGGATGAGAAGCGCCTCCAGCAGGCGGGTAACCGACGGGCATCAGGGCCTTCCCGATGAATCTTCGTGTTTTGGATGATCACATCCACCCGGGAGATGGCCTCTTGATGTTTGGTGCGTGCGTGATTCTTGATAGCCCCCTCTTGGGGCGTGGCAGGAGAGTCTCTTCGACAGGCGCATGGTAGTCATACCAACGTAGGCGCCGCTGCAACCGCGGACTGGGGCATGTATATGGTACACCAACATTGCGTTCTGCTTCAGGAGGTCTCGTACCTGTGGAGAGGGGGTTATTTTTTCAATAATAAGGTCGCGCGTTCCTCCGATTCTGGTAGTAGATAATTAGGTCGATATTTTTGGTGTCGTCGGTCGGGGATACATTTTCAGAAATAATTTCTTAACTGAGTCCTCTTCTCACGGTAATGAGAACTCATGAAGGCTTGTTTATAATACAGCTTGATATTATCCTGGGGGCGGGGTTGCGGGCTCTCACTACCGTACCATTTCTACCAGGGCTGTAACGGACTTCTCTGCTTATTGATTTATTTGAATAGCCTGTTATTTACGAGTACTTGGGAGGCGCGGTCGAGTTCCTGATGAGTGTCCGCCAGGTCGAGCAGTGGGAGAGAGGGCTCTCCTGACGAGGCCCTGACGTCGTGCTTTTGAATCTGGCGGGGCACTCGCTGTCACCATTGAGGCAAAGTCCTAGGTTGGTTTTCTTTGTGTAGACGGAAGTACGGAGGCCGCCTTCCGTCTTACTCACAAGGACGTCGAGGAAGGGGAGCCGATCGTACGGTGCTGTATTCAACCGTGTAATTCAGCACGCTGCACTGCTGAAATGCCTGACGGAGGGCTTCTACCTCATTCTCGGCGTCGACTTGAACAAAGATGTCGTCGATATATCGTCCATATCTGCGGGGTTGCTGCATCCTAGCGAAGACTCGTTCCTCCACGGTTCCCATGTAAAAGTTAGCGAAGAGTACCCCACCCCAGTGGGGAGCCCATCGCTACGCCGTCCTTTGGCGGTACAATCTGGCCACGGTGGGTGGAGAAAGGGGTCTTCTTCGTGCAGATCTCCAGCAGCGTACGGAGCGAGGGCTTCGGGTATGTTGAGGGGCGCCGTCGACTGATCCTGTAGACACGCTCAAGGATGATGTCAATGGTTTCGTCGACAGGCACGTTCGTAAACAGGGACTCTACGTCCAGCGAGGCGATAATCCCGGTGCCAGGGGCGTCCTTGATGACTTCTAGGAATTCTACTGAAATCTGCAGGCTGTACCGACTCGGGACGTAGGGGGTCAAAATTTGGTTAAGACGTTTAGCCAAGGCGTAAGTAGGGGCGGGCGTTTGGCTGATGATCGGCCGGAGGGGGTTTCCTGGTTTGTGAGTTTTTATGTTACCATATAGATAACCCAGGCTGTAGTCTCCTTGTATGGGCGGCGGGAGGTGGACAGCGTTAGTCGCAGCATTCACTACACTGAGACCCCGTTGGCCTCCCCTCTTGATGTCGTCTGTCGGGTTTCTTGTCAGGCGCTCGAACTTGCTCTCGTCGGGACAAAATGGCATCCAGCTTCTCGTGGTATTCAGCAGTGTCAATCAAGACGAAGGCTGCCGTCTTGTCCGCGCGTCGCACCGTGATGTTCGCTTTCTCCTTCAGTTCCTTCGCCGCTTTCTTCATCTCCTTGGTGAGGATCCCGCTGGAGTGCGAGCCCCTCTCCGTAAGGGCTTCAGCAAGTAGGAGGGGTTGAAGGGCGTCTGGTAGTTCTCACGATGCTCCGGGCTTCGAGCTGCTGGATGGAGTCGAGGAGCAACTCGATTTCGAGTCTCTTGTCGTGAGGTCTGGTCTCGAAATGAAGTGGCAATTAAGACCCAGCTTCAGAAGGGCGTCTTGATCGGGGGTGGGGTCGTAGTCAGTAAGGTTAATATATCCTTGGGTTCGTTCAGGGACGCGGAGTTTGCCGCCGTTCAGGGAAATGAGCTTACGAAGGGCACCTCTCATCCGTTGCTTCATGTCGTCCTCCTGAAGGCGGGCGAGGCATCTCTCGATGTTCCCAGGGTACATTGGTACATCTCTGCGGGGTTGTCTTCTTCAATTGGGTGTGTCACGTTCAGGATTATCGAATTCGGTGTTGTCCAATCCATGACTACCTTCTTCTCGAAGGGTACCAGGACGTGCTGCTATAGGTTCCTCTCCTACTTCACTGGTGCCAGGGCTGCTTCTCACTCTCTCCCACTCCTGCCGCAGTCTCTTGGTCTCATTCTGGAGAGCACGCAGTTCGGTAGTCTTGATTACTATTTGCCGCTGTAGGAGGGATTTTCTAAAGCTCCTGGTGTCCTCATTATTTCTTGCTGACGGGTCATGTAGCCGAATATTAGTGTACTTAGGAAGCAGACCCTCTCTCAAGCATACTTATTAAAAGTAATGGCTACTTCAGCAGCATTACACTTGTAGAGATTCTTCTCTATTTTCCGAATAGCGGCTTTTTCCGTGCTACTTAGACAGGCTAGTAGAGCGCCTATAGAGGTCATGATCAAATACAGTCTAAATTGGTGTATATATTTGAATTTTACAGATAAACTATGATACCATAGTTATCAAGGTCATTAACGATATATATATATGTCTCTCTCTCTCTCTCTCTCTCTCTCTCTCTCTCTCTTTCTCTTTCATGAAGCAAGCGAGCTTTCGTCTGGAGCTGCCAGACATCCTCGGCTGGGAAGCTGAGGGTGGACTGATCTTGAAGCGGTGTCCGTCCTCGCCGTTTATATTTTGGAGTCGACAGCAGGGGGTCTGCCCCCATGCTGATCTACTATTGGCTGGTGGCGGTAGGTCTTCGTTTTCATTGGTGGCTTGAACCGGGTCTCAAGCCACTTTCCACGCGTTGATGGTTGCGATGCTGTAAGTCCTGCAGCCGCCTAGACCTCCGTTAGCGGCGCGGTTTGGACGTCGTATGGGCGTTTCGTGTTTCTACGCTGCGGGACGGTCACGGCTAACTTGATTATTGGTTGGCTGCAGGAGTATCTCGTTCGGGGGCGTTGTCTTCCGTGGGGTTGTCGTGCTCGGTGGTGTCATTGTTGGTGGCAGGTCTTCTCTGAAGCTGGGTCTTAATTGCCACTTCATTTCGAGACCCAGACCTCACGACAAGAGACTCGAAATCGAGTTGCTCCTCGACTCCATCCAGCAGCTCGAAACCCGGAGCATCGTGAGAACTACCGACGCCCTTCAACCCCTCCTACTTGCTGAAGCCCTTACGGAGAGGGGCTCGCACTCCAGCGGGATCCTCACCAAGGAGATGAAGAAAGCGGCGAAGGAACTGAAGGAGAAAGAGAACATCACGGTGCGACGCGCGGACAAGACGGCAGCCTTCGTCTTGATTGACACTGCTGAATACCACGAGAAGCTGGATGCCATTTTGTCCGACGAGAGCAAGTTCGAGCGCCTGACAAGAAACCCGACAGACGACATCAAGAGGGAGGCCAACGGGGTCATCCGTGTAGTGAATGCTGCGACTAACGCTGTCCACCTCCCGCCCATACAAGGAGACTACAGCCTGGTTATCTATATGGTAACATAAAACTCACAAACCAGGAAACCCCTCCGGCCGGCCGATCATCAAGCCAAGCGCCCGCCCCACCTACTTACGCCTGGCTAAACGTCTTAACCAAATTTTGACCCCTACGTCCCGAGTCGGTACAGCTGCAGATTTCAGTAGAATTCCTAGAAGTCATCAAGGACGCCCCTGGCACCGGGATTATCGCCTCGCTGGACGTAGAGTCCCTGTTTACGAACGTGCCTGTCGACGAAACCAATTGACATCATCCTTGAGCGTTGTAATACGGAGTCAGTCGACGGCGCCCCTCAACATACCCGAAGCCTCGCTCCGTACGCTGCTGGAGATCTGCACGAAGAAGACCCCTTTCTCACCCACGTGGCCAGATGTACCGCCAAAGGACGGCGTAGCGATGGGCTCCCCACTGGGGTACTCTTCGCTAATTTTTACATGGAACCGTGGAGGAACGAGTCTTCGCTAGGATGCAGCAACCCCCGCAGATATGGACGATATACGACGACATCTTTGTTCAAGTCGACGCCGAGAATGAGGTAGAAGCCCTCCGTCAGGCATTTCAGCAGTGCAGCGTGCTGAATTACACGGTTTGAATACAGCACCGACGATCGGCTCCCCTTCCTCGACGTCCTTGTGAGTAAGACGGAAGACGGCCTCCGTACTTCCGTCTACACAAAGAAAACCAACCTAGGACTTTGCCTCAATGGTGACAGCGAGTGCCCGCCAGATTCAAAAGCACGACCGTCAGGGCCTTCGTCAGGAGAGCCCTCTCCCACTGCTCGACCTTGGCAGGACACTCATCAGGAACTCGACTGCGCCTCCCAAGTACTCGTAAATAACGGCTATTCACAAATAAATCAATAAGCAGAGAAGTCCGTACAGTCCCTGAGAAATGGTACGGTAGTGAGAGCCCGCAACCCCGCCCCCAGGATAATATCAAGCTGTATTATAAAGCCTTCATGAGTTCTCATTACCGTGAAGAAGAGGACTCA
This sequence comes from Macrobrachium nipponense, assembly GCF_015104395.2. Taxonomy (NCBI): domain Eukaryota; kingdom Metazoa; phylum Arthropoda; class Malacostraca; order Decapoda; family Palaemonidae; genus Macrobrachium; species Macrobrachium nipponense. The sequence goes on along the minus strand of NC_087205.1, from coordinate 29,004,175 downwards.
GTTAAGAAAAATTATGAAAATGTTATCCCCGACCGACGACACCAAAAATATCGACCTAATTATCTACTACCAGAATCGGGAGGACGCGCGACCTTATTATGAAAAATACCCCTCTCCACAGGTACGAGACCCCCTGAAGCAGACGCATGTGGTGTACCAATATACATGCCCAGTCCGCGGTTGCAGCGGCGCCTACGTTTGGTATGACTACCATGCGCCTGTCGAAGAGACTCTCTGCACGCCCAAGAGGGGGCTATCAAGAATCACGCACGCACCAAAACATCAAGAGGCCATCTCCCGGGATGTGATCATCCAAAACACGAAGATCATCGGGAAGGCCCCTGATGCCCGTCGGTACGCCTGCTGGAGGCGCTTCTCATCCAGCAAGTGAAAACCTATTCTAAATACGACGCAGGAAGAATTTCTCACCTACGAGTATGAGAAGACCTGCCACCAACAATGACACCACCGAGCACGACAACCCCACGGAGACAACGACAACCGAAAAAAAAACGAACGACGAGATACTCCTGCAGCCAACCATAATCAAGTTAGCCGTGACGTCCCGCAGCGTAGCGAAACGCCCATCGACGTAACGCGCCGCTAGGGAGGTCTAGGCGGCTGCAGGACTTACAGCATCGCAACCATCAACGCGTGGAAAGTGGCTTGAGACCCGGTTCAAGCCACCAATGAAAACGAAGACCTACCGCCACCAGACAATAGTAGATCAGCATGGGGCAGACCCCCTGCTGTCGACTCCAAATATAAACGAGGACGGACACCGCTTCAAGATCAGTCCACCCTCAGCTTCCCAGCCCGAGGATGTCTGGCAGCTCCAGACGAAAGCTCGCTTGCTTCAAGAAAGAGAAAGAGAGAGAGAGAGAGAGAGAGAGAGAGAGAGAGACATATATATATATCGTTAATGACCTTGATAACTATGGTATCATAGTTTATCTGTAAAATTCAAATATATACACCAATTTAGACTGTATTTGATCATGACCTCTATAGGCGCTCTACTAGCCTGTCTAAGTAGCACGGAAAAAGCCGCTATTCGGAAAATAGAGAAGAATCTCTACAAGTGTAATGCTGCTGAAGTAGCCATTACTTTTAATAAAGTATATTATTATTATTATTATTATCATTATTATTTATAAACAATTTCATAATGCAATTTGATTTTCCTAATTCCTTAATAAAAAATTATGTAGGCAAACATATGAATAAATGTGACACATGATATTGTCAGTGCCCTTGATT
>NC_087205.1:28992915-28995415 GCF_015104395.2 Macrobrachium nipponense | reverse complement strand
TGGAGGCTGCCTCACTTGCGAGGATGGTTATAAAGTTGATTTTGAAGCGCTCCGGTTCCCAAGGTGCTGGCTTTTCATTATTTGCACAGGTGCGTCACTTTTAGTTGCAGAGGAGACCTCTTGCTTGCCAATCCTCCTCAGTCTTGCAAGGAGGTTGCCAACGAAAGGTTTGGGCGGTCCTAATTCTTCGTGCGAGGTTATGCACCTGTTCATTGCATGTTTCGGTGGACAAATCCTGTTCCTTTCAAAGGCCTTTAACAGGATTGCTGCATTCCTTTCATCTATTCAGTGTGCCAGCGATTGCAATTTTGTTTCTGCTCTTAGAATACATAATCTTGTACACACTGGAGCTCCCATGATGAGCCTCAAAGCTTTATTCTGCACCATTTCTAGAGTCTGTCTCTACTTGCTTTGGTGGCTCATGAGTACTGGGGCTGCATACTCGACTTAAGACCTCATAGTCTGAATGTAGAAGGTATTCAGAAAGTGATATATGGCGCCTTGCTCCAGGGATGTGAAATCTGGACAGAGCGTCCTGTTGTTTTGATACAGTTTGCGGACCGATATGTAGCGTTCAGAACAACAACAACAACAATAATAATAATAATAATAATAATAATAATAATAATAATAATAATAATAATAATAATAATAATAATCAATAAGTAATTACAATAGAATTTAATAAAAAAAATATAATTTAATTTATGAAAGACAATGAAAAAAAAACCCATGATCTGGTGCTAACAATCAAAATAGAATTAGGAATACAGGTATACGGATTACGGGGCTATGAGGAGTGGAATGGGTTGTGGGGTGTGTCAGGGGAGGCGAGGGAAGAAAGCGTGTGTTTGAAAAGATGTTGTTACCGTTATTATGGATGTTTTCTATGTGAGCTTATAATATGTTATAAGGCGTCTGCTAGATGTGAGTAATCTGTCTGCTTGTAGTTGTTTGTTCAATGTAGATGTATGCAGTAAAAGGCAAACAGATTTTTCTATGATTACTCTATGGCAATTATATAATGTGTAGATGATATTTGCATCCTCTACTAATGCTTGTGTCTTAGGTTTGTGGTTGTGATGGTCTATGTTGTTTCGGTGAATGGATCCATTATTTCTATGGGCCTCTTGTCTCTTTTTTAGGGTTGTGGAAGTGTGACCAACCTACGTTTTTACAGAGGACTAGCACTTCTCTCTGGACCAGGTAGGTCGGTAACCGACGTAGGTACTCTCTTCTTTGTATGGGTTCAGGCTGATATTATTTCTAATTATGTGAGATGTGAGATTGGGTTTGCTCGTTACCACCAGAACACGTTGTTTTCGTTTTCTTTGTCTATCATAAATTAACTTTTATCTCTATTGAATTTTATCGTATTGTAAGTTATAAAGCTGTGAATAAATTAATTTGTTTTATTTTGTATTTACCGTTATTGTAATTATTCAATGTATTATTATTATTATTATTATTATTATTATTATTATTATTATTATTATTATTATTGCTGTTGTTGTTCTTGGTGTTGTTGTTTTTGAAGCTACATATCCATCGGCACACTGTATTCAAAACAGCAGGGCGCCATGTCCAGATTTTAACGGACTGCTCTATTAGAAGATGCTGTGCTGGGCATAAGTCAGCTTTATATATATATATTATATAATTATATATAATATATATATATATATATATATATGGTATATCTATATATATTATTATTATATAATATATATATATATATTATATATATTATAATGTATATATATATACATATATATATATTATAGATATATATTTATATATATCTAATATATAAATAATATATATATATTATATATATATATATATATATATATAATAATACATAAGTATTATATATATATATACAGTATAAAATTAGATATATATATATATAAGAAATAATAATTATATATATCAGTTATATATATAATATATATCTGCACATATATCCAAACTTTCGAACATACACAAAAAACCATCGCACCGTAAGTAACTTACTGCGAAAGCATTTTATTCTTCGCCAGACTGACGGCACAAGGTCATGTCAGGATTAATTACAAGTGCTGGAGGGTAAGAGGGCGAAGACAATAAGAAGGGTGGCAAGCAGGAAAAAAGAATTTCTCCAACTCATTCGCAGATCAACCCTGGGGCGGACTCTGAGAGAATTCTTTTGTATCTCGTTGGCAGGGGGAGTTCTCCCTCAATGTAATTCTGTTTAATTTTGATATTAGGTATCTGGCCTGTTTTTTCTGTGCACTGATGACCTTATTCCTTTTGCTTTTATCTTTTTTTTTTTGCGTAGTTGATGTGTTTTCATATTTTCCTTTTGTTAAGCTATTATGTCATTTGATTCGCTTTATCTTTTTTGTTGCTTTTCTCCTTGCATCCATCTTATTGGTATTTGGAATTATTTCCTTACTATTTTTCATTCTATTATTTCCATCTTCCCTTTATTCTTGGTTGTCTTTCCTTTTTGTAAATC
>NC_087205.1:28977915-28985415 GCF_015104395.2 Macrobrachium nipponense | reverse complement strand
CTCTTACAGACTGATGATGCACAAAAGTTTCATGTGCGAAACGTTTCGTTAAAAATAAAAATAAACTTGGTTCCTTTTACTGGCTGTATCATGGACACCATCTGAAGCTCTTATATATTTATTTAAGTGACCTATATATATATATATATATATATATATATATATATATATATATATATATATATATATATATATATATATATATATATATATATATATATATATATATATATATATATATATATATATATATATATATATATATAGATATATATATATATATATATATATATATATATATTATATATATATATATATATATATATATATATATATATATATATATATATATATATGTATGTATATATATATATATATATATATATATATATATATATATATATATATATATATATACGTATATATATATATATATATATATATATATATATATATATATATTATATATATATGTATATATCATATATATTTCTATATATATATATATATATATATATATATATATATATATATATATGTATATATATATATATATATATATATATATATATATATATATATATATATATATATATATATATATATATATATATATATATATATATATATATATATATATATATATATGAATAATTATCACATCACCGTGATTCATATAAATTATTCGAGCTGCAAATGTCCTTTAATATCTAATTCGCTATTACAGGACATTTGTTGCTCGACTAATTTATATGAGTCACGGTGATGTGATAATTATTTACAATACGGCTACGTTCGTCAAACGTTCGAATTGGCTAACATGGTAGAGGGGGTTGGATATCGATTCTAATTACAAATAACCGAGTTCGACGGTGATTTGCAAGTGCAGAATCAGTATGAACTTATAGCCTCACTTGTTAGCCGAATCGTTAACGTCAATGTCGTCCCGATTTCGTTCCTGCCCGCTGGACGGTGTTCGATCCTTGAGGGGACGAAATTATTATCAACTAAAAAAAATTAAAATTTCCCTTCGGTTTACATATATGAAAATATATTAATTCCGAGGTAGAGCGAATTAAATATTAAAGGACATTTGTAGCTCGAATATATATATATATATATATATATATATATATATATATATATATATATATATATATATATATATATACATATGTGTGTGTATTTGTCCTACCCTACTCAACAGATGTGTCCAAGTTTGCAAATTGCATCAATTTTCCTTGTTGTAAAGCAATCGTCATCCTGATGAAGTCCCATTTTAACCTCATGGAACATATGAAGTCAACTGACTTGACGGTGAAGCGTCTTCGTATTCCTTGAAAATATATTGTCAATAAATACGTTCTTTTCTCGCTTCCGGAGTGTCTGCTCTCTGGAGTCCTTGGAATGAGAAGATGCAAAGGGAAAGTCTTTCCGAGTCAAAACTATCAAATTCTACTCTTTATATTTACACTTTACAATATTCGTTTTACCTATAGGTGGATGGATTACAAATGATTTCAAATATAACTTTTGAGACTTTGAGATCGTAGAATATATTCAGAGGATAAACTTGGTAGATGGCTGGTAAATATTCAGTGATATTTGCAAATATACAAAATACTACTTAAGACTGACAGGCAAACAGACAGTTTAGGAAAGATAGAAGAAGCGAATGATGCCGGATGCGGAATGAATTTTGTCGTAATTGTCAGTAATACAGACATCAAGTTATTTTCATCCAGATTAGCTGCTCACAACTCAGTGCGGAAGCAAACTGAGTTTCAAATTAACTCAAGTTATGGGAAAGATTAACCGTGTTTTATCTTTATTGGAAAGCACAGAGTTAGTTGTATTACAGCGCTAGCAAATGGTATAAAAATCGAGGACAAAATTCGTTGTTCCGTAATTATTGTGGAATGTGAAATCAAACTGAGGTTATATTGAATCTCGGTGTTATCAATATTTGCTCAATTATTAATCATTTTTCAACCGCTGGGGATACAAAAAATAGAGTTTTATTAACTTGCATCGATTCACTCGAAATATCCACTGGTGGTTTTATCGGCGAGAGTAATGGCTTTTATGATATTGATGACACTGATATTCAGAGCATTAAAAGGATATTTGATGACATTTTCAACTCTGTCCAGTTCATTGTTGTTTTAGCAAGCTATATTATCAAAATCATAACTTTTCCAGGCTTTTATGAATTCATCATTTGACCATTTGTATATTCAGACTGCTCTCTTTGTTCTTATATTATTCTTAACCATTTTCACTGAAGTGCAATAGTTCTAGTGGTCAACTGTTATCACTCTAATCTAAATTTCATATAATGTGACCAATATGATATGGCTTCAAAATATTGATAAAATATGGATGAAGATAATAAATTTATCCTCTGTCTTCATTTTTCATTTATTTTTTTTAAATAACATTTATTACAAACCAAGTACCATCTAGGTATAATTTGATTGTGAAATATGAATAGATAAAAACACGGAAATTAAATAAATTAGGGAAATAGGAAAATCCTAAATTTTACCTAAAAGCGTGGTAATGATTTACGTTTTCGACTTGAAAAAAGTACGGGAAAAGATTTATACAGTCATAAAAGACATTGGCTAAAAGATATTAGGTATATATACATTTTATATATATATATATATATATATATATATATATATATATATATATATATATATATATATATATATATATATGTATAGTATATATATATATATATATATATATATATATATACATACTATATATATCATATATTATATATATATATATATATATATATATATATATATATATATATATATATATATATATATATATATATATATATATATATATATATCCCAGTCAACACCGCAAGTGCATAATCGTGAAGTCCCACTTTATCACAGCAGCCAAATGTTGCCAACATCTAATTGCTGAAGTCAGCCCATCGCTTGCCCCCCCAAAAAATTAAAGTTTTAAAACCCTTCATTAGTAATAACTTTAGGAGGGAATGTTAGGAAGTCTTTCACCGTTAATGTCTCCTTTTTTCTCTTCCTTCTGACTCATACTAAAATAGAGATGGCAAGGTATAAATTGTAGGAAGTAATAGAGGTTTTTGAGGTAAAAGTTTCTAAGTGAATTCTGAAAGCGGATGAGGTTTTTCACATATGTGAATTTCGAAATGGGGAAAAATGTATTATATTAGTTAACGCTTCCTTTACCTAGCAATTTTTAAAAGGGATAAATGAGACAATGATTTTCATTTTATACAGTTTAACAGAAGTATTCGTTTTCCTCGAAAATTGTGACAATAATGAATTTTAGAAAATTAAGCCTGTCTCAAAAATTATACGAGATACTTAAATTAGATCGTATTTCATTGCTTTTAATACCAATAATTATTTGAATGTCGGTCATTATCCATCAAAATTTAGTTTAAATATTCTAGATGATGACCCGATGCAGACACCATGGATACCACCTTTCATGGGAAACAAAAAGAAATAACTTCTTTATTCGGTTCTCTCGGGTGGAATAGTTTACGTTTACTGATCTGTCTCTTTTGATAATTCTGTCATATAAGTGATGGTTTATGTTCCCGTGCCAACATATTTGTCAGTAATAACTCTATAATATTCCTTGAGAGAGAGAGAGAGAGAGAGAGAGAGAGAGAGAGAGAGAGAGAGAGAGAGAGAGGCCTCATTTGTGTTATAATTAATTAAACCACAAAATCTTTTCTCAGTGTATGCTCACGGGCTGCTGTATACAGATATGATATTCAAAATCCAATATTTTCACATAGAAACAAAGAATTAAAAGTGCTTTCAGCAGCTAAACGGTTTTTGGTAGGTGGAAAAATAAATTATAAACAGATTCTCTCTATGTTCAATTCCGCAAACAAAATTAAGATAAAAGTGAAAATTTACCTTACATGCACTTCCTAACAGGACACAGCTTCCGTCAGTATTCTCAGCAGGGGAAGACGCCGTAATATCCCAGACGCAGGAATGAGGATGACTGTTAGGATGAATGTGTACACGCTCCTTCATCCTTAATATACAAGACAGGTACCATGAAGAGCAGACCGTGGATGGTTGAAACCACTCCACTAGATTCCAGGGTTAACAGTTGGGCCGCTGAATATCTCTCACTTGTAGTCATACGAATCGGTGTGTCTACCTGCCCCTGATTAATATTAAAGGGAAGGAAAGGGAGATAACGGAAAAACAAGAAAGATGGGAGATGGAGAAAAAAGGTTCCATTAGCAGTGATGAGAACCAGGAAAGCAAAGAAAAATAGAGGATTATAAGGATTATGGTATTATCGCTCTCACTATTAAACTGTTGCTCATATGGGCATTGTTGATTAATATATCAGTATATCAATACATGTATATATAGTATGTATATATATATATATATATATATATATATATATATATATATATATATATATATATATATATATATACATATATATATATATATATATATATATATATATATATATATATTTACAAGTAGATAGATGAACAGATGATAGATAGTTAGATGGACAGATAGATATATTAACTTACCTACCCACTGATCAAATCTGCCAGTTTACACATTTTTCTCCGGTCCTAATTGGAATCTATGATGTTTGGAACTTGCAATATAATGTTAGACTAGCGGCTTAAATAAAAAAATATAAAAATAAAAAAAAATCCTGTGAAGACGCCAGCTCTGGTCTGATGTGATCTGCTGTTCCTTTATTTTTGTTTGATTTAGTTAGATTAAATCTTTTAACGTATTTAGTCTTTCTGTAATTTTTTTAATATCCCTTTCAAAGAAAACCCATCTTTTCTCTGTTTTCACTGTTTTTAAGCGTATTCGTATGTCTGTGGAAGTGCACGTAAAACGTATAACCTCTGTAAATAAAAAGCAAGATTAACCAAGAATGAAATAGAAACTGCAGGCTGCAAATCGTCTTATTTTCTGGACAAACTTGCTAGCTTAAGTATTCTGGTGCTGTGGTAAGAGTTAACATGTAAGCGGACTTCGACACAAAAAAAAAAAATGTCAAGAGGCGCTTCTATTTAAGTATTGTTTTTTTTTTTTTTTTTTTTTTTTTGACTCCAGTTTCCTCTGACGCTGAAAGTTGCTTGATGAAGTCTTGGTTTTTGTGTTGGATAGAAATTGCTTTTCGGGTGAACGAGAGGGAAACGTTGTTTGGCAAATACTTTTAGTCCCCTGTCAGGACCAGCTTTTATCTTTTTAGCTGGTCTGGTGAATAAGGAATGAAGATCAGCCAGTTTTGTCTTCATTCTGGAAAAGAAGGAGATATAGCCGAGATAAGTATCATTCCACATGATAAAGATATTTACATCATATACGATCATGGAAACCTCTTTTATGGAGAAGGTAATTCATGAAACATTCGTAGATGTATTATTGTTATGAAAGTTTAATAATTATTCACAAGAAATAACTGGAATGTTTGTGAATAGATAATATTTAAATGTCAAAATTTACAAGTCTTTTAGTTTCACTTATGTCTGGACATACATTAGCGTATAAATTTAGTGTTTTCTGACTGATTTGATAGCACTGAAGGAAGCAATACTATGATATTTCATGTGAAACCTTCCTCGTGAAAGATAATTATTTTCAATCCAAAATTTTTTTTTATTTACTTGGTGATATAAGGGAATCTAATGAATCATTTGATACTTTAACAGATTTTTTGTAAACACCATATGCCTTCAAAATGACGAGTCAGGATTACAACCTGTGACGTTATCCAGTAATTTCTGTAAAAAAAAAAAAAGGGAAAAAAATAGGTATAGCTCTTTTGTAAAAATCTAAGAAAAATTTCTTATAAATTTATCCTTGGACATATCACTTGTATGACCGTATGCTGTAAAAAAAAAAAAAAAAAAAAAAAAAAATATCAGGTTTTCGAAGTGAAACTTTATGCGATGATTCCTAGAAAAAAAGTAGACATAGTTTCTGCGAAACAATTCAACCCAAACCACTGAATAATTTTATACTTAAATAAATTATTTTTCATCATTGTAAGTTTTATGAAATTAGGTATGAGAATTACTTTAAGCAAAAGATGCATTGCCAGTGTAACAATTAAAGCCACAACTGGACAATTTTATAATCAGCAAGATCTATTTTGGTTACTGTACGTTGTAAAAACATGAAGTATAAGAATTACAGAATGTAACGTTATGCAATAACTCCTGAAAAAAAATTAAAAGAAAGATGTATTGCCTGTGTAATAATTAAAGCCACAACTCTGGATACTTTTATACTTAAATAGATCTTTTTTGATCTATGAATGCTGTAAAAAATGAAGTATACGAACTTCGACCTGTAACGCTGAGCAATAAATCCGGGATAAAAATGTTGAGAAAAAAATGAATTGCTCGTATAAAAATCAAAGCCATCTCTCCACGCCAATTGATATTCGACTGCACACTTTCGCCCACCCACCACCCTCCCCCCGCCCCCGGAATTTGTCGTGAGCGATGTAGCTCCATAAAGGCAGCGCGCAAGATGTATGCTGCACCGCTGTATCACAGCTGCCACAGCGCCCGGCCATAATGCATAGGGAAACAGGCTCGTAAATCCCAGCGAATGGGATCACACAGTTATGGAAGGAATAGAAATAGACTGCGTTCATGAATTTTGGAAGAACACGACCCCTCGCCCCCCAATCACCCCATTTGCATTATTATTAATAGTGAGCATCGGCGGATGTTACGAATTCCGGGAAGCTCTCGCCTTATGCGCAGCACGAATACTTTCACGGTCGTCGTGTGTTTCGGGACCTGGTGATTGGTCGCTTGGGGAAAAGGGGAAGTGGGGAGGGAGGCGCCTAATCTTGCTTCTAGTTCGTGGGATTTGCTTATCTTAATTTTTTATCTAGATATGCAATTTGATATATATATATATATATGTGTGTGCGTGTGTGTGCGTGTGTGTGTGTGTGTACGTGTATATACATACATATATACTATATATATATATATATATATATATATATATATATATATATATATATACATACACATATACATATATATATGTGTGTATGTGTATATATACATATATATATATATATATATATATATATTATATATATATATATATATATATATATATATATATATATATATATATTTATATACCATATATGTGTGTATGTGTATATATACATACATACATACTATATATATATATATATATATATATATATATATATGTGTGTGTGTGTGTATGTGTATATATATATATATATATAATATATATATATATATATATATATATATATAAGATATATATATTATATATATAGATGTATATCAAATTGCATAGATAGATAAACAATTAAGATAAGCAAATCCCACGGACTAGAAGCAAGATTTGGCGCCTCCCTCCCCACTTCCCCTTTTCCCCAAGCGACCAATCACCAGGTCCCGAAACACACGACGAC
>NC_087205.1:28967915-28970415 GCF_015104395.2 Macrobrachium nipponense | reverse complement strand
GTTTCAGAAACTTTGCAGAGGTAAGAAAATCAAATTTTGTATTTTTTCCACAGATAAATTTCCTTACCACAGAGAAACACCATCATTAATCTTTTTTTTCCTTTTTTGTGCGTGAACACGTTTTGTTAATTCAGTGATGTAATTTATGAGAAAATATGATGAATGAAACTTTATCACAACAATCAAATTAGGTAGCTTTTCAATTTCTTTCGATAAAAATATCTATTTTGAATTTTACTTGTGTGAGGAAACTGGTCTCCTTGAAAATGCAATATTGATAATATCCCACTTCTTATGTTATGGAAAATAATTTTTAAGCTTCTGATTAAAGACAACCAAAAAAATACGACTCTTATACTATTTGATAATAGTGCGCGCGCGTGGGCTCGTGTGTGTGTGTTTGTGTATTTAATAGTGTAATTTCATGAAAATGAATAATAAAATAAAATGCTATCACTCTAACTTCTGCTTTAAGAGAGAGAGAGAGAATGAGAGAGAGAGAGAGAGAATGATAGTGGAACTCGACATGTCCGCGGGTCTGTTTCTTAAAGGCACAAGAAAACAAGATAAGCGTTAAATGCGCAACCAATACGTGACTCCCTAGCAATATAAAGATATTAAGAATAGACTTCCGCTCGTTTGTGTCTTTCCTGGTTCTACGTCTTTGAAGGAATAATGAAGTTAGTATTAAGGTATACGTGTTCATTATGGTTGACATATCAGAATTACCTTAAATGTAGGTTATTATTAGTAATAATTGGCTTTTTTTTTTCTCTATGTCTTGTCTGTAGATAGAAATTTAAGTACTTTTGTTGATTTTTCCGGGTAAGAAAATATGACATAATTAAAATATTGTTCTCTTATGTAAGAATATATTGGATGGATTATATTTCTTCCGTTTTTTAAAAGTGTGTTATGTTATTTACCTCAAAAGTCACGTCAATATTCAACAACATTGTTATAAAGAATTAATTCCCTTCTCATAATACATACATATTCATCTACTCTTTTTTTAATATATGTAAATATTTTGTAAAGAAATCCTAATACTTGGCATTATTTATATTACGAAAAAGTCACCAAACAAACAAATATAATAAAAAAAATAACCTCATTGTGAAAAAGCCAGATGCGAAGACAAGAAAAATGGTGAAAGAAATCCCATTACACTGAAACTTTCTCCGGCAGGAATACTTAGTTTCGGCAGCAGGATGGGACTGTTAGAATACTTGATGAGCCAGCTGCGTTCCTCTCCCAAGGGCAAATGCCTGGATTTCGAAGCACACAGACAACGCAATTGAATGAAAAAAGAATGACAGTATGGTTGCTCAGAGATTGAGACATGGAATGACTTGGGGAATGATTTTTTCTTTTATTCATTTATTTGTTTACTTTTGATAGGACATTGTGTAAATGGCAGGAGGGAATGTTTTCTTCTGGTTTTTTAATAGATGATATATATATATATATATATATATTATATCGATATATATAATATATAATATATATATTATATATATATATATATATATAATATACACACATACACACACACACACCACACACCACACACACCACACAACATATATATATACTATATATATATATATATATTATATATATATATATATATATATATATATATATATATAAATATATATATATATATATATATATATATATATAAATAAATATATATATATAGATATATATATATATATATATATATATATATATATATATATATATATATATATACATATTGTGTGTAAGTGTCTACACATACATGAAGAGAGAGAGAGAGAGAGAGAGAGGAAGAGAGAGGGATGGAGAGCGGGAGAGAGATGAGAGAGAGAGAGAGACCTGAGGAAGAAGAGGAGGAGAGAGAGATAAATTGAGCACGAGATAATGATTTTGTATATATTCATTCTCTAAAATGTTTACTTATTTATTTTTCAAGATTATAAAAGCCTCCTGGAAGCATTGAGAACGATAAAAGTATTTCACGTTTTGAAGAATAGAAAAGATATCTATTTCCACCTTTAGAAAATTAATTACAAAAAAGTTGTATCCATTCAACTCAGTATAAGAAATCCTTAATACTATCTTCTGATTAAATATTATTAAGCGTTTTCTTAATGTTAACGAAGATATATGTACCCGTAAATGTTGAGACAATCCCTTTTCAACAATTCAAATATTCTTATTCCAGTTCATACTTCGATTACTTAGATGATTTTTATAGTGGATTTAAACAAATTCTTTAGTTCTTGCAGTAGACAATTTAAACCAATGTACTTCTGTTTGATGTCTTTGTTATTAAACTGTTTCAATTTTATTTTTGCTTACTTGAGGTTAGAGGAATTGTTAATTTGTTTGTACCTTCGAATGAAAATGAATATTGAATTTAAGAGAAATTCTAGACTAGAATATTAAATAAGGATAATATTTTTCTAGGGCATTTAAACACTATTGAATTTCTACTATTCATGATTAATAT
>NC_087205.1:28954420-28964420 GCF_015104395.2 Macrobrachium nipponense | reverse complement strand
GTGTATGATAAACTTCTGAATATTAATTGATTTATTTATTTTGCAGCTCTAATTGATTAGAATCACAGAAATATTGATATCACTTAATTGCTAGTGAGATTTTTTATTGTTTATGTATGATAAAATAATAGAACAAATAAAAAGGCAAAATTTATGTTCCTAGATGTTTCCTAAGATTTTCTAGTTGTTTATGTATTCTGTTTAAAGAAATGATAGAATTATAAAATACATAAAAATACAGTATTAATGATTCTACATAATTGCTAAGATTTTCAGCTTGTTTATGTATCCTGTGGTAAAGTAAAGACAGGATTAAATTTCAGAATAAATAAAAAAGGCAGATTTCAGTTGTTTATGCGGCATTAGTTAAGGGGAAGATAAAACTACAGAATAAATACAAAGGCAATACTTGTGTTCCTAAGTGTCTGTTAAGATTTTTTTTTCGGTTATGTATCTGGTGGTACCAGTTACAGAAATCATAAAATTACAGAATAAATTAAATAGGCAATATTTATACTATAAGATGATAATTATGATTTTTAGTCGTTTATTCACCCAGTGGTATCAGTTAAAGAAAATATTATATAAAAAAAAGATTAAATGCAATTTACTTGAATCAAAAAAAGTCCCACCAGTCGTTTTTCTGTTTCATAATTAAAAAGCAAAAGGGAGATTAAACGCACCATTAACCTTTGGAGGAAATCGTTATTAAAGATGTCGCACCAGAAAAGGAAATGAGGTAAGCTTTGTCAAGGGAGTTACCCATGACCCAGTATAAAATAAACAGGAAGACACTCTATCGACAATATAACCACCTGAGTTGCAGTGAGTAATTATTACTGAATTATTACCATTTATTCCATCAGAGAAAACATACTCAGATGTTGAAATATTTACATAGATATTTCAGAGAGTGTGTGTGTGTGTGTGTATGTGTGTGTGTTTGTGTGAGAGAGAGAGAGATTTTTGTTTTAAACCTTAAAGGTCATGCTTTAGTAAAAAAATAAAAAATAAATAAATCGATTTAAAATTTCATAAGCATTAAATTAGAATGATTGTCAAAGTATTTTTTTTCTAAAACTTGAAAAAAAAGGGTTCATATATTAGGGTTATCCGAAAAAATCCCGTTTGAACGTTTTGTCAGCGTAATTTCATGGTTATTCACTGTTATGAAATCTCTGCCTGCCAATAAAAAAAAGGAGGGTAATTCCCATCTGCTACTCTCGCAATTGACAAGATATTTGACTGGTTGTCAATTCCGTCGTTCAGTTAATGGGACAAGAGAATTGTTTAGAATGGGTTTTACTTTCCATTCCAGCTTTTTTTTTTTTTTTTTTTTTTACTTTTCTGTAGCTTTCACATGAAAAAACGTTTCATTGTAGGGAGCATATGAAGTTATTTTAAACTTATTTATCAAATATTCGGCTTCTACAATAAAAAATATTATTGTTCATCTTAGTTTTAGTAGCACCCACACGAAAACACATACGCACACATCAACAAAAACACACACACACCAGACACACACACACACACACACACACACACACACACACATATGTATATATATATATATATATATATATATATATATATATATATATATATATATATATATGTGTGTGTGTGTGTGTGTGTGTGTGTGTGTGTTTGCGTGCGGGCGCCCGTGTGTGTATGTGTGTGTGAAAACATGTCGGATGAATTGCCATATTCAGGATTGACTTTGGCAGACGATAAAGAAAACTATATTCAGAAATGTCATCGTGAGGGAAGGAAAGATAACAAAAAACGTATAACCAAGTCTTCATTAACCTCAACATCAGTGCTATAAATGAATGAGTTGTGCATTACAAAGTAATTGTTCAACAGCTTTGATTACTGGCCAAATACGAGGCCATTTATTAGAACGTGTTATCTGGAAGTTTCAGTAATGTAAATAGTGTAAACAGATTTCTTTAGTAGGAAAAAGATATGATAAGGAATAAAAGAATTTTGTAACACAAAAAAAAAAAATCCTTGAGAAAATACGAAGCGTTAAAAAAAAGAAAGAAAAAAAAATGGGAACTCTTAATGATAACGGATGGACAACAGCAGAACTGGTTTATGGTTGAAAATACTAGACAGGAGACGAGTTGCAGATCCAAGTAAAATGGAGGAAGTTGGTCAGAAACACTGGCCCTCCAGAAAGATGGAAAATATGAAGTGAAAAGAATAAAAGTTTTGGTAATTAAGACAAGCCTCTTTTAACCAACGGACACAATCCTATTACGGTTATTAAAAATAAGATTTTTTCTCTAATAATTCCTGTTCTAAGTGACTCTCGATAACAATGAAACGCACAAAGGTAGTAGAAATTCAGCATAAGTTAATAGGTCAAAGCTCTACTATATTATAAAACAGATATAGCTAACGCATTAATAGAAAATTTCGCAAAAGCTCTTGAACTATATTGAACTAACAACGTTAATCATTAAAAGTTAATTTACAATCATATTCATTTCAGTATGATCGTGTTGGCTAAGCCCATTCACTTTGATTAACAAATAACGACACTATCAGTTGCACTATGGTCAATTTATACATCGTTGATTTGGTAATTGCTGATTTTAGTCATATGTTCAATTTGATGTAATTTTGAGAGGAAAAAATAATAGTGTTTATAGCATATATTATGATTATGATAAATATAGTCAGAAATAAATCATTAGTGTATGTAGAACCCTTTCAGAAAGCCAGAAACACATTCACTCCTCAATATATCCCCAATTTTATCATTTTTCTAGTTTCTTTCACTAAATATGCATTATATGAACAAATCATTAACATTACCAAGGTACCGGGAGTAATAAATGCACCATACACCAAATATACTTAATTAACAACAAATATTTAATCCAACTAAGGTACTATGAGTAAGAAATAGATCCTACACTAAACAGACTGTGGGATAAACAACCCTTTAATCCTATGCAGATACTAGTAGTGAAAAACACATCCCACACCATGATAGTTTAGTATAAACAAATTCCTAATCCTGTCAAGTTACCATAAGTAAGAAACAATTCTTACAACACATGTACATGATTATATCGAGATCATTAATCTTATTTGGGAGCTAGTAGCAAGACCCATCCTACACCAAATATATCTCATAATTAAATCTTTAAATCATACTCAGGTATTAGGAATAACGTACTGATCCTGCCTCGAAGACAATGTTTATAACGAAGGTAGGACACGCCAGGACATGCCACCACCCTCCTCCCATCCATCCCTTCTAGGCTGAATTAGTGACAACGTCAGCATCACAGACTTGAAGGAGACGGACGCTGCATGTCAATAAGGAATTTATGATTCCAGAGTCTACATTTCCACCTAGACTTCTCTGTCTCATTAAAATTCGAGGGAGAATGTTTTTGTAAGGAGGAGGAGGAGGAAGATCTCTCTCTCTCTCTCTCTCTCTCTCTCTCTCTCTCTCTCTCTCTCTCTCTCTCTCTCATGTACATTAGTTAGTTGTATGTGCAGGGTTAACACTTGCTCACAAAGTGGCTGCCCCTATGCAAATGAAGTGGAAATGAATACGGACATAGCTATTTAGCTTATTTTGTCCATCTCGTATCCCTCTTCCTTTGCCGCTCAAATAATTATCTCGTGTTCCAAGTTACCGCGAGAGAGAGCCGCTGCAAAGATTGGAAGTAGCTGTCTAATGCTGGGGTCACACACACGTGTGAAATGACCTTGAACAGCTGGTAAACAGGACGCGGGCTGACGGACGTTAAAGCCAGCACCCTACTTTTCGCCGCAAATGTTCGCGCAGTGTTGTGGGGCCGGAGGGTACAAAAGGACCGACCTGTAAACAGAGCTTTCAGTTCCCCTTGTCAACTTTGTGCAGCAAGTGTTCGCCACAGTTCTGAATCTCATCATGGATTAAACAAAACAGCAGCCTTAGGAACTTAGATAACAACTGTTGAAATGAGATTCATTCGCAGCCACACAAAACTAATAAAATCAAAATGCATTACAATAGCCAAGACTAACCCTAGAGCACTTAATGTGCACCAAAACACACCCTCATTTTACACTTAAGTAAAATATGACTCTATTCCAACTCAAAACAAACTACACAATGAAAAGGAAATAACAGAAAAACAGACAGAAAGAGAGACTTCAATGAGTACCAGATATAAAATAACCAGAATTATTAAGATACTTACAAAATACTTAAAATATGAAATATATATATATTTAAAAAGACATTTAACATTTAAAATATAAATATTACATTATATACACTATAAGTTATCGATGAAGCTCGAAAGAGAGAGAGAGAGAGAGAGAGAGGAGAGAGAGAGAGAGAGAGAGAGAGAGAGAGAGAGAGAGAATGTAAAAGCACCAAGTATTAGAGTTCCTTTTTTTCTCAGATGTAGTTTTGTATTTTGTGTTGGAAAATTTTGCTTTTGTCTTATGTGTATATCTTGGTCATATACTATTTGTCTTGTGTTTGTTTTTTTTCATTTCATATTTCGTGACTGATGTTTGTTTGCTACTTTCACAAAGTGAATACAAAAAATGTCTTTATTTATTAAAATGATTTATTGTATTGAAATAGTTTTACATGTCTATGTGGCACTGCTGACATGAAGGCGCCCACCTGATCTTTTTTATACCGCGTTACAGCGTTGCCACGTCGTACAGGGTTGTAAACGTGCTAGTCTATTTCCCCGCAGGCTGCCGCGCAATGAGGAGACCCACGTGCTTCGCGGCGAGAAGAAAACCGCGGTGCGAACGATGCCTATGAGACCAGCGCCTACCCCGTGCAGTCACCGTGGGTCCCACGTGCAACGCTGGAGCTACATCAGGTGATTAGGGGGGTGACCACCCACGACTTGTTTTGAACATTTCAAAACTGGAGTTGGCTACGGCGCTCCATTGAGTGGAACTCAGCGCCGGCCGACCCGTCACCGTCCACGATTTTATGTGTTTACGGAATATTTACGGTTTACTGGCGTAAGCTGTTTGCCAATACAATTTCCGCTCATGCGTGCGCGTGCGTGCGTTGAGACGCGATGTATGACCTTAGCATAAAGCGGCGGCCATATTGGATGTGTCCAAGTGCGCCCGGGTTTCGTCTTCAGATGGTTATTTGGCCTTACTAGCAAACGATCGTATACGTACTTCCCGACTCGCAACATTTCACAGGACTGGCCAACCCTTGCTTCACGGGTGTTGCGTCCAATTCAGGATAACTGGATACCGCCTTTGGATATCTACGGTAAGCCTAGGACGAGCTCGAGTATTGCCTCGGCCTGTTTTCTTTCCTACTGATGTATTTCCTCGACTTTTACGAACCTCTCTAAGTATGTCCCGTGCTCGCCACCCGTATTTCTCTCTCTCCAGTCATATCAGCAAACCCTCCTTTTGATCCCCTAGTCGACCCTTCACTCAGTGTAATTCTAATTTGTAAACAAAGCAATATGTGAGTTTCGATTTCCTGCCTGTGCCACTCGTCAACGCGTTGCTAGTTCGTGAATCCTCATCATTTCTATTTCAGGGTATTAATTAAGGCTTCAGTTTACGCCAATCCTATATCAGTTCGAAACCTTTCTCTTTCAAAGGGATGCCCTTATTATAAGTGACCAAAGACACTCTCAACTCGCCCTTGTATTCGTCGTCTGGAATTATCCACGAGAGACGAGGGAGTTCATCTTTTACCTCAACGCCGAATCTTATAATCAAGCCGTAACTTTCATATTCATGCGTGATCCTATAATTAATATCAATTCGTAAACTACTGGTTATTAATTGTTAATTAAATGTAATTAATCATTAACTGAGTGTCATTACGCCTTGCAGTAACTTGATTAAAAAAAGTACTGCAGGTTAGTTAACCTTCAAAAAGCTTTCCATTTTTCTTTTTACAATTTGTTTCTGTTATGTCAGCTATTTATAGTGTTCTATTGCCTGGCTAGGCTGGCATATAACAGCTATTGCCTGGAGCATTTTTTTCTGATCCTATCTTTCATTTATTTACATTTATTTACACACTCTCACACGCACACACAAACAAATATATGTATATTATACATTACATACATACATATATATATATATATATATATATATATATATATATATATATATATATATATAAATATATATATATAATATATATATATATATATATATATATATATATATATATATATATAATATATATATACATATATATAAATATATATATATATATATATATATATATATAATATGTGTGTGGTGTGTGTGTGTGTGTGTGTGTGAGCGTGTGTGTGGTGACGGTGTGATGTGTGTGTGTGTGTTGTGTTTATGTGTTTGTGTGTGTATATATGCATATATATAAATATTTATACACGAACACACACACTATATATATATTATATATATATATATATATAGATATATATATATATATATATATATATATATATATTATATATAATATTATAACCTCAGCCAAGCGATTCATATGACTTTCCAAATAATTGTCTATTCGTCATAAATTGTACAGGAGAGATAGATAGATAGAGAGAGAGAGAGAGAGAGAGAGAGAGAGAGAGAGAGAGAGAGAGAGAGAGAGAGAGTGTATGAACCTGTCAATAGAGTCTTTTACTAATACGAATTATCGCAAAATTTCCATTTAGAAAGTTAACAAGTAAATGTGTTTCAAACTAACCTTTAGAAATGAATTTTCTTTTGTACCACTGGAATCTCTTTGATCGATAAGAAAAGGGATTAATATTAATATAACTACCAGAAAAAAAATCGCATATAACATGAAAAAACGTTCTGATTTCATAATTCTCTCTTCCTGAAAATACATTTCTTTTTACATCAGATTCTCTTTGATGATGACAACAAATAAATATATATATACACACAAAAACACATACACACACACACATACACACACACACACACACACACACACACACACACACATATATATATATATATATATGTATACATATATATATATATATATAATATATATATATAATATATTATATATATATATATATATATATATATATTCTTATGAGTCAGACTGCAACTCGGATAATTTTAATGAATACGGGTAAAAAATATCAATGACTCTCAGCGAACGGAAACCAGAACTAATTTTGAAGGTTTTTGCGAAGGAAAGAAAATGTTGAGGTGCTTTTTACACCAAAGTTTGCTTTCACTTAGGAGAAAAGAATAAACCTATTACATAAATAAAAAACGTCCATCATGAAAGTTCTCTGGATCAAAAAATTACATTTTTAATATAGACACAACGGAAAAAACGATATACATACATAAAAAAATTCTTCAATGAATTTAATGTCTAAACACGAACAATAAAAAAGCATTCAAAGCACTTATTCTTTTCAATCAGGAATTCATTAAAAAAAAGAGAGGGAGGTGGTATTTACATAAACAACAAAAATAAATATTAACAGAAGTTATATCTTTCAAGAATAGGCAAATATCAATGATGTAAAACTCCTTATGAAAAAGAAATCATGTCATCACGAAAAAAGATATATGCTTGCGTGTTTTAACGTATTCCAAACCAGCGCGTGCTTGTTATTCCTTCCATTCCCCGTTTGCTCAGTTCTTATAAGAAAAAAGTCCTGCAAACATAAGTATTTTACTTTGTCGTTTTATTTCATGTATAGTATGGTAGATAGTAATTTTCTCTTCGTTATTTTATGTTCTACTTTGACCATTTAATAATTCCCTTTATTCAGTGGCTATTGACTCTCTCTCTCTCTCTCTCTCTCTCTCTCTCTCTCTCTCTCTCTCTAGACCAGTGGTTCCCAACCTTTTTTGGCCACGCCCCACCTAATCTCCCCTAAAATCCTGAAGCCGCCCGTGATGAAATACTATCGTTCTTATATTCAGGTGGAGGAAAACCTAAAGGCAATTAACTTATTTTAAGTATTCTCGAATTGCCCCGACCCCCTTTAAAATGAAATTACCCGGTACGCCCCAAGTTGGGAACCACTACTCTGACTATGGTCCAAGTTCCTTAATTAGGAACTTGATGTTAAGCCATGGGTAGTTATAAATTTAATGATCATGTATTACTGTTAGCTAAAATATAATTATAATTTTCTGTTGAAAGGTACAAAACCTTATAATTAACATGTTCGTGAGCTGATGAAGCCTTCCGTTGTTTAGCAGTGAGCAATGTAGCTATTATGTACATTGCTGATCGTTCCAAGAAATCCGGGATATCAGATAACATATCTTCCCGACTCTAATTGGCCTTGGTCTATCCTTTCACAGCGAGTATCGATAACATTGTGATCCTAAATTTTTCGTTCTTTCAGACCTGTATTCAATTTCCTCTTGTCTATGAAGCATGGAAATTATATAAAGTTGCAATATACGTTGATGTTCGTCATGATGCAACGTGACTTTCAAGCGAGAGTAATTGTGTTTCGTAAAGCTGTAAAGGGTTCAATCATGTAAATTGATTCTGAATATGTATATATACACATACATACATATATATATATATGTGTATATATATATATATATATATATATATATATATATATATATATATATATATATATATATATATCTGTGTGTGTGTGTGTGTGTGTTATGTCTGTATATGGGTGCCATATTGAATATTTAACAAGTACTCTACTCACCTTTTTTATTCTTCCTTTCGTAAGTATTGCCAAAAAAAAAAAAAGTTCCAGAATCATTTAAGGGCAAATATCTCTGTGCCTGTTATTATTAATGATCGTGTACCGTAACCAAATGTAATATATGTTATTATACCTCAGTAAGCAAGCCAGCAATGTTGGTGGACAATTTTGGTGCGTGTAAGGTGATAAATATTACAAATAAACACGTCAATACCGCTTCACTGATAAGTGTGCGCTATGTTAACTCTTAAGATTATCTCTCTCTCTCTCTCTCTCTCTCTCAACTTACATGCACCAAACTCGTCCACCACCATTCCTGGCGTTGTGTACTGAATATGTTGACAAATCTTACATTTGGCTACGGTACACGATCATTAACGTATATACACACACACGCACATACACAAATATTTGCATTTAAACTATTGTGGAACAATTTCTTCAAATATTTACTAAAAGGAAGAATGAAAATCTTGGTGAGTAGAGTACCTTGTTAAATATTTAACACGGCACCCATAGACTGGTAACGTTACATCGCCCATTATAGATTTAGAACTTTTATTAAGATATTCAGACATGTGATGCTTAATAGAATTTTTCAAGATGTTGCTCTAAGCAACTTAAATTTTGGTAGTGTGTTTTGCTCGCCCTGTTCTATAATATGGTCTTTGAAAACGGCATCTTTTAATTAAAAAGGAAAATTTTTTTAAGTATTAATGTACTTGCAATCATTTCATAATATGCTTGCACCTTTGTATCCTTTTTGTCTGTTTGTTTGGCTGTAGCTAGCTTGTTATCCTTCGTATAGAGATATTAAATAGGTAAGAATTCAATAATAAAAAAGATAAATGATAGGTTTTATTAAATTACAGCGTCGCATTCATTCATATTTTCTATATTCTCATTACATCACAAAAGTTATCACTGATTTAAGAGATATTGTTTTGCTTTTAAGATACGTCATTCTATGGCAATGCCCTTACAGATTGTTCAAAAGCCATTTTTATAAATATCATTCCAGACACTGGCTGTTCTGCCCGTCGACCACGTAAGGGCAAGTGTTTTGATTTCTGGCTAAATACCCTTTATCTAACAACAGCATTGGGTACAATAATAATAATAATATAATAATAATAATAATAATAATAAATAATAATAATAATAATATTTTTTTTTGCTCTATCACAGTCCTCCAATTCGATTGGGTGGTATTTTTAGTGTGGGGTTCCGGGTTGCATCCTGCCTCCTTAGGAGTCCATCACTTTTCTTACTATGTGCACCGTTTCTAGGATCACACTCTTCTGCATGAGTCCTGG
>NC_087205.1:28946920-28951920 GCF_015104395.2 Macrobrachium nipponense | reverse complement strand
GTATACAAAATACTACTTAAACTGACAGGCAAGCAGACAGTTTGGGAAAGATAGAAGAGGCTAAAAAATGCCGGATGCGGAATTAATTTTGTCGTAATTGTCAGTAATACAGCCATAAAGTTTTTTTCATCTGGATTAGCTGCTCACAATCAGTGCGGAAGCAAAACTGAGTTTCAAATTAACTCAAGTTATGGAAAAGATTAACCGTGTTTTATCTTTATTGGAAAGCACAGAGTTAGTTGTATTACAGCACTAGCAAATGGTATAAAAATCGAGGTCAAAATTCGTTGTTCCGTAATTATTGTGGAATGTGAAATCAAACTGAGGTTGTATTGAATTTCGGTGTTATCAATATTTGCTCAATTATTAATCATTTTTCAACCGCTGGGAATACAAAAAATAGAGTTTTATTAACTTGCATCGATTCGCTCGAAATATCCACTGGTGGTTTTATCGACGAGAGTAATGGCTTTTATGATATTGATGACATTGATATTCAGAGCATTAAAAGGATATTTGATGACATTTCAACTCTGTCCAATTCATTGTTGTTTTAGGAAGCTATATTATCAAAATCATAACTTTCCAGTCTTTATGAATTCATCATTTGACCATTTGTAAATTCAGACTGCTCTCTTTGTTCTTATATTTTTAGTAAAGTATAAAAATATTATTCTTAACCATTTTCACTGAAGTGCAGTAGCCTAGTGGTTAACTGTTATCACTTCTTATGCTAAATTTCGTATAATGTGACCGATATGATATGGCTTCAAAATATTGATAAAATATGGATGAAGATAATAAATTTATCCTATGCCTTCATTTTTCTTTTATATTTTTTTTAAATAACATTTATTACAAACCTAGTATTCTCTAGGTAATTTAATTGTGAAATACGAATAGATAAAAACACGGAAATTAAATAAATTAGGGAAATAGGAGAATCCTAAATTAAGTACTAAAAGCGTGTAATGATTACTAGTTTTCGAGACATGAAAAAAGTACGGGAAAAGAATTATACAGTCATAAAAGAAATATGGCTAAAAGATATTAGGTATATATTTATATAGATATATATATATATACTATTATATATATATATATATATATATATAAATATATATATATATATATATATATATATATATATATATATATATATATATATATATATATATAATATATAATCCAAGTCAAACACCGCAAGTGCATGATCGTGAAGTCACTTTATCACAGCATCCAAATGTTTCCAACATCTATTGCTGAAGTCAGCCCATCGCTTGCCCCCACCAAAATTAAAGTTTTAAAAACCTTCATTACTAATAACTTTAGGAGGGAATGTTAGGAAGTCTTTCACCGTTAATTTCTCCTTTTCTCTTCCTCGACTCATACTAAAATAGAGATGGCAGGGTAAAAATTGTAGGAAGTAATAGAGGTTTTTGAGGTAAAAGGTTTCTCAGTGAATTCTGAAAGCGGATGAGGTTTTTCACAAAATATGTGAATTTCGAAATGAAAAAAAATGTATTATATTAGTTAACGTATCCTTTACCTAGCAATTTTTTAAAGGGATAAATGAGACAATGATTTTCATTTTATACAGTTTAACAGAAGTATTCGTTTTCTTCGAAAATTGTGACAATAATGAATTTTAGAAAAGTAAGCCTGTCTCAAAAATTATACGAGATACT
The DNA here is from genome assembly GCF_015104395.2 of Macrobrachium nipponense. Taxonomy (NCBI): domain Eukaryota; kingdom Metazoa; phylum Arthropoda; class Malacostraca; order Decapoda; family Palaemonidae; genus Macrobrachium; species Macrobrachium nipponense. The sequence continues at coordinate 28,950,232 of NC_087205.1, read as the reverse complement.
TAAATTAAGATCGTATTTCATTGCTTTTAATACCAATAATTATTTGAATGTCGGTCATTATCCATCAAAATTTAATTTAAATATTCTAGATGATGGCCGATGCAGACACCAGGATACACCTTTCATGGAAAACAAAAGAAATAACTTCATTATTCGGTTCTCACGGGTGGAATAGTTTACGTTTACTGATCTGTCTCTTTTGATAATTCTGTCATATGTGATGCTTTATGTTCCCGTGCCAAACTAATTTGTCAGTAATAAGTCTATAACTATTCCTTGAGAGAGAGAGAGAGAGAGGGGATGAGAGAGGAGAGAGAGAGGAGAGAGAGTGGAGTGACGAGAGAAGAGAGAGAGTGAGAGAGAGTCTCATTTGTGTAACAATTAATTAAACCACCACAAAATCTTTTCTCAGTGTATGCTCACGGGCTGCTGTTATACAGATATGATATTCAAAATCCAATATTTTCACATAGAAACAAAGAATTAAAAGTGCTTTCAGCAGCTAAACGGTTTTTGGTGGGAGGTGGTAAAATAAATCAGAAACAGATTCTCTCTATGTTCAATTCCGCAAACAAAATTAAGATAAAAGTAAAAATTTACCTTACATGCACTTCTTAACATGACACAACTTCCGTCAGTATTATCTAGCAGGGGAAGACGCCGTAATATCCCAGACGCAGGAATGAGGATGACTGTGAGGATGAATGTGTACATGCTCCTTCATCCTAAATATACAAGGCAGGTACCATGAAGAGCAGACCGTGGATGGCTGAAAACCACTCCACTAGATTCCAGGGTTCTCAGTTGGGCCACTGAATACTCTCACTTGTAGTCATAGGAATCGGTGTGTCTACCTACCCCTGATTAATATTAAAAGGAAGGAAAGGAGGATAACGGAAAAAAAAACAAGAAAGATGGGAGATTGGGGAAAAAGGGTTCCATTAGCAGTGATGAAAACCAGGAAAACAAAGAAAAATGGAGGATTATTAGGATTAGGTTATTGTCACTCTCACTATTAAACTGTTTGTCATTTGGGCATGTTGATTAAATATTCAGTATATCAATATATATATATACATAGTATGTATATATATATATATATATATATATATATATATATATATATATATATATATATATTTATATATATATAGATGATATATATTATATATATATATATATATATATATATATATATATATATATATATATATATATATATATATATATGGTATATATATATATATATATATATATACGTATATATATATATATATGTACATATATATATATATATTATATATATATATATATATATATATGTATATATATATATATATATATATATATATATATATATATATATATATATATATTATATATATATATATATATATGTATGACATATATATATATATATATATATATATATATATATATATATACATATATACTATATACATATATATATATATATATATATATATATATATATATATTATATATCTATATATATATATATATATATATATATATATATATATATATATATATATATCTATATATATATATATTATATATATATATATATATATATATATATATATACCTGTATATGTATGCCATGTATATAAATATATATATATATATATATATATATTATATATATATATATATATATATATATATTTATATATGTATCTATATATATATATACTCACGAGTAGATAGATGAACAGATGATAGATAGTTAGATGTACAGATAGATATATTAACTTTACCTTCCCACTGATCAAATCTGCCAGTTTACACATTTTCTCCGGTCTTAATTGGAATCTATGATGTTTGGAACTTGCAAGATAATGTTAGACTAGCGGCTTAAATAAAAAAAAATAAAAAAATTAAAAAAACAAAAAAAAATTCCTGTGAAGACGCCTGCTCTGGTCTGATGTGATCTGCTATTCCTTTATTTTTGTTTGATTTAGTTAGATTAAATTTTTAACTTATTTAGTCTTTCTGTAATTTTGATTAATATCCATTTCAAAGAAAACCCATCTTTTCTCTGTTTACACTGTTTTTAAGAGTATTAGTATGTCTGTGGAAGTGCACGTAAAACGAATAACCTCTGAAATAAATAAAAGCAAGATTAACCAAGAATGAAATAAAAATGAGTAGAAGATTCACATATAATAATTATTATAATGAAGATATAGAATATACTCACAACTGAAACTGCAGGCTGCAAATCGTCTTATTTTCTGGACAAACTTGCTAGCTTAAGAATTCTGGTGCTGTGGTAAGAGAGTTAACATGTAAGCGGACTTCGACACACAAAAAATGTCAAGAGGCGCTTCTATTTAGGTATTGCTTTTTTCCATATTTTTTTTTTTTTTTTTTTTTTTTGACTCTACCAGTTTCCTCTGACGCTGAAAGTTGCTTGATGAAGTCTTGGTTTTGTGTTGGATAGAAATTGCTTTTCGGGGTGAACGAGAGGGAAACGTTGTTTGGCAAATACTTTTCGTCCCCGTCAGGACCAGCTTTTATCTTTTTAGCTGGTGTGGTGAATAAGGAATGAAGATCAGCCAGTTTTGTCTTCATTCTGGTAAAGAAGGAGATATAGCCAAGATAAGTATCATTCCACATGATAAAGATATTTACATCATTTACGATCATGGAAACCTCATTTATGAAAAAGGTACTTCATGAAACATTCGTAGATGTATTATTGTTATGAAAATTTAATAATTATTCACAAGAAATAACTGGAATGTTTGTGAATAGATAATATCTAATTGTCAAAATTTACAAGTCTTTTAGTTTCATTTATGTCTGGACATACATTATCGTATAAATTTAGTGTTTTCTGGGACTGATTTGATAGCACTGAATGAAGCAATACTATGATTTTTCATGTGAAACCTTCCTCGTGAAAGATGATTATTTTCGATCAAAAACATTTTATTATTTACTTGGTGATATAAGGGAATCTAATGAATCATTTGATATTTTAACAGGTGTTTTTTAAACACTATATGCCTTCAAAATGACGAGTCAGGATTACAACCTGTGACGTTATCCAGTAATTCCTGTAAAAAAAAAAAGAGAAAAAAATAGGTATAGATCTTTTGTAAAAATCTAAGAAAAATTTCTTATAAATTTATACTTGAACATATCCCTTGTATGACCATATGCTGTAAAAAAAAAAAAATAAAAATAACTTTATGCATGCAATGATTCCTAGAAAAAAAGTAGACAGTTTTCTGCGTAACAATTCAAGCCAAACCACTGAATAATTTTTATACTTGAATAAAT
>NC_087205.1:28929420-28936920 GCF_015104395.2 Macrobrachium nipponense | reverse complement strand
GATGTTGTCTCCAAACCAACGAATACTTCAGCGCGAGAAAGTATTTGAGGTGAGAGACGACATAAACCTTTAAGCCTCTCGCGGTGGGTTGGGTGGATAGCTTCCCTGACGTTCCTGGATTTTAATGTACCTGCGATTCCGCGCCCAAGTACAGGTAATATCTATTATCGAGAAAAAAATTCCCCTTCGGTTAAGCATATATAGAAAATAATTAATTCCGGGAGGGTAGAGCGAATTAGATATTAAAGGATATTGTAGCTCGATATATATTATATATATATATATATATATATATATATATATATATATATATATAAATTCTAATTATATATATATATATATATTTATATATAGTATATATATATATATATGTATATATATATATATATATATATATATATATATATATATATATATATATATATATATATATATATATAATGCACAAATGTTTATATTGAGTACTAAATTAATCAATGATAAACTTTGATAACCAGAGAGCACATTTCCCTAATATCTTAACTGCCGTAGTCATTTCAACTAAACATCTTGAACGCTACATTTTTTTTTCATTAACTTTCATAAGAATCACATACCAAATTTCCCTTAAGAGGCATAAAATATAAAAAAAAGAAAAAGAAGCGATGGTACCCCCATTTAAAGCTGCAACGTTAACTACGTAAAAACAAAGTTATATTTTCCAAGTAATTGTTGTCAGCTGCAGTTTTAAACGACCCCTAAAGATAATGACCCCTTATTTGTGAATAAGCTGGGTAAAAAAAAAAATTCGGTTTTGCTTCTTGTAATTGCTAAGAAAATCTTCCGTAAATTCGTGTATGATAAACTTCTGAATATTAATTGATTTATTTATTTTGCAGCTCTAATCGATTAGATTCACAGAAATATTGATATCACTTAATGGCTAGTGAGATTTTTGTTATTGTTTATGTATCGTAAAATAATATAGCGAATAAAAAGGCAAAATTTATATTTCTAAATGTTTCCTAAGATTTTCTAGTTGTTTATGTATTCTGTTTAAAGAAATGATAGAATTATAAAATACATAAAAATACAGTATTTATGATTCTACATAATTGCTAAGATTCTCAGGTTTTTATTGTTTATGTATCCTTTGGTAAAGTAAGACAGGATTAAATTTCAGAATAAATAAAAAGGCAGTATTTATGATCCTAAAATTATTACTTGGATTTCAGTGGTGTCCTAAGTGTCTGTTAAGATTTTTTTTTCGTTTATGTATCTGGTGGTACTAGTTACAGAAATAATAAAAATTACAAAATAAATTAAAATAGGCAATATTATACTAAAAGATGATAATTATGATTTTTATAGTCGTTTATTCACCAAGTGGTATCAGTTAAAGAATATTATTAATATAAAAAAAGATTAAATCCAATTTACTTGAATCAAAAAAGTCACCAGCGTCTCCGTTTTCATAATTAAAAAGCAAATGGAGATTAAACGCACCATTAACCTTTGGAGGAAATCGTTATTAAGATGTCGCACCAGAAAGGAAATGAGGTAAGCTTTGTCAAGGGAGTTACCCATGACCCAGTATAAAATAAATAGAAGACACTATCGACAATATAACCACCTGTGTTGCATTGAGTAATTATTACTGAATTATCACCATTTATTCCATCAGAGAAAACATACTCAGATGTTGAAATATTTACATAGATATTTCAGAGTGTGTGTGTGTGTGAGAGAGAGAGAGAGAGAGAGAGAGAGAGAGAATAATATTCTCTAAATACCGAAAATATTCGTAAAAATACAAAGCCAGTATGAATTACATTTTTACAGTAGTTTTTGTAAAAATTTTAAACATTAAAAGTCATGCTTTTAGAAGAAAAAATCGATTTAAAAATTTCATAAGCATGAAATTAGAATTGTTGTCAAAGTATTTTTTACTAAAACTTAAAAAAGGGTTCTATATAGGGTTATCGGAAAAATCCCGTTTGAACGTTTTGTCAGCGTAATTTCATGGTTATTCACTGTTATGAAATCTCTGCCTGCCAATAAAAAAGAGGGTAATTCCCATCTGCTACTCTTGCAATTGACAAGATATTTGACTGGTTGTCAATTCCCAGTTGTCTCCGTCGTTCAGTTAATGGGAACAATTGTTTAGAATGGGTTTTGCTTTCCATTCCAGCTTTTTTTTTTTTTTTTTTTTTTTTTTTTTTTTTTTTTTTTTTTTTTTTTACTTTTCTGTAGCTTTCACATGAAAAAACGTTTCATTGTAGGAGGCATATGAAGTTATTTTAAACTTATTTATCAAATATTCGGCTTCCACAATAAAAAATATATTGTTCTTCTTAGTTTTAGTAGCACCCACACGAAAACACACATACGCACAAATCAACGAAAACACACACACCACCACACACACAGACACACACACACATGTATATATATATATATATATATATATATATATATATATATATATATATATATGTATATATATATATATGTGTGTGTGTGGTGTGTGTGTGTGTGTGTGTGTGTTTTGTGTGTGTGTGGTGTGAACATGTCGGATGAATTGCCATATTCAGGATTAACTTGGCAGATGATAAAGAACTATATTCAGAAATGTCATCGTGAGGGTGAAGGAAAGATAACAAGATACTTATAACTAAGTCTCCATTAACCTCAACATCAGTGCTATAAATGAAATGAGTTGTGATTACAAAGTAATTGTTCAACAGCTTTGATTTCCTGGCCGAATACAAGGCCATTTAACAGAACGTGTTTATCTGGAAGTTTCAGTAATGTAAATAGTATAACAGATTTCTTTAGTAGGCAAAAGATATGATAAGGAATAAAAGAATTTTTGTAACTGAAAAAAAAATAAAAAAAAATCCGTGAGAAAAGACGAGCGTTAAAAAAAAAAAAAAAAAAAAAAGGGGTGGGAACTCTTAATGATAACGGATATGGACAACAGCAGAACTGGTTTATGGTTGAAAATACTAGACAGGAGATAGTATGCTGCTCCAAGTGAAATGGAGGAAGTTGGTCAGAACACTGGCCCTCCAGAAAGATGGAAAATATGAAGTGAAAAGAATAAAGTCTTGGTAAGGTAAATTAAGACAGGCCTCTTTTAACCAACGGGCACAATCCTATTACGGTTATTAGAAATAAGATTTTCTCTAATAATTCCTGTTCTAAGTGACTCTCAATAACAATGGAAACGCACAAAGGTAGTAGAAATTCAGCATAAGTTCATATGTCAAAGCTCTAACTTTATAATTATAAACAGATATAGCTAACGCATTATTAGAAATTTCGCAAAGCTCTTGAACTATATTGAACTATCGACGTTAATCATTGAAAGTTAATTTACAATCATATTCATTTCAGTATGATCGTGCTAAGGCCCGGAATCACTTTGATTAACAAATAATGATACTATGAGTTGCAGTATAGTTAATATACATCGTATTGTAATTGCTGATTTTAGTCATATGTTCAATTTGATGTAATTTTGAGAGGAAAAAATAAAAGTGTTTATCAGAATATATTATGATTATGATAAATATAGTCAGAAATAAATCATTACTGTATGTAGAACCCTTTCCAGAAAGCCAGAAAAGACATTCACTCCTCAATATATCCCAATTTTATATTTTTTCTTGTTTTCTTTCACTCAAATAAATATGCATTATTATGAACAAATCATTAACATTACCAAGGTACCAGGAGTAATAAATGCACCATACACCAAATATACTTAATTAACAACAAATATTAAATCCAACTAAGGTACTATGAGTAAGAAATATATCCTACACTAAACAGACTGTGGGATCAAAAAACCCTTTAATCCTATGCAGATACTAGTAGTGAAAAACAACATCCCACACCATGATAGTTTAGTATAAACAAATTCCTAATCCTGTCAAGTTACCATTAGTAAGAAACAATTCTTACACCCACATGTACATGATTATTAGAGATCATTAACTTATTTGGGAGCTAGAAGCAAGAAACCCATCCTACACCAAATATATCTCATAATTAAATCTTTAAATCATACTCAGGTATTAGGAATAAACGTACTGATCCTGCCTCGAAGACAATGTTTTATAACGAAGGTAGGACAAGCCAGGACATGCCATCGCCCTCCTCCCATCCCATCCCTTCTAGGCTGAATTAGTGACAGTGTCAGCATCACAGACTTGAAGGAGACGGACGCTGCATGTCAATGAGGAATTTATGATTCCAGAGTCTACATTTCCACCTAGATTTTCTCTGTCTCATTAAAATTCGAGGGAGAATGTTTTTGTAAGGAGGAGGAAATAGATCTCTTTCTTTCTCTCTCTCTCTCTGTCTCTCTCCCTCTCTCTCTCTCTCTCTCTCTATCTATCTCTCTCTCTCATGTATGTGCGGGGTTAACACTTGCTCACAAAGTGGCTGCCCCTACGCAAACGAAGTGGAAATGACTACGGGCATAGCATATTTAGCTTATTTTGTCCATCTCGTTATCCCTCTTCCTTTGCCGCTCAAATATCTCGTGTTCCAAGTTACCACGAGAGAGAGCCGCTGCAAAGATTGGAAGTAGCTATCTAAAATCTGGGGTCACACATACACGTATCACGACGGCGTATGCCCACGTATGTGGATCGTGGGCATCTTCGCAGGTGAAATGACCTTGAATAGCTGGTAAACAGTACGCGGGCTGACGGACCACACATCAGTTACACTTAAGTAAAATATGAAGCTATTCCAACTCAAAAACTACACAATGAAAAGGAAATGAACTGAAAAATAGAAAATAACAGAAAAACAGACAGAAAGAGAGACTTCAATGAGTACCAGATAGAAAATAACCAGAATATTAGATACTTACAATATGAAATATAAATATATACTTAAAAAGACATTTAACATTTAAAATATAAATATATACATTATTTACACTATATGTTTTCGATGAAGCTCGAGAGAGAGAGAGAGAGAGAGAGAGAGAGTGTAAAAGCACCAAGAATTAGACTTCTTTTTTTTTTCTCAGATGTATTTTTTGTTTTTGTAGTTTGTGTTGGAGAATTTTGCTTTTGTCTTATGTGTATATATTGGTCATATACTATTTGATCTTGCGTTGGTTTTTCCTTTCATTTCATATGCGTGACTCTGATGTTTTTTTAGCTACTGTCAACGTGAATACAAAAATTTCTTTATTTAAAATGATTTATTGTATTGAAATAGTTTTTTACATGTCTTACGTGGCACTGCATGACCTGAAGGCGCCGGCCTGATCTTTTTTATACCGCGTTACAGCGTTGCCACGTCGTACAGGGTTGTAGACGTGCTAGTCGGTTTACCCCGCAGGCTGCCGCGCAATGAGGAGACCCACGTGTTCGCGGCTAGAAGAAAACCACGGCGGCGAACGATGCTATGAGGCCTAGCGCCTACCCCGTTGCAGTCACCGTGGGTCCCTGTAAAATGCCTTGGAGCTACATCCCAGGTGATATTTGGCGTAACCACACCGACTTGTTTTGCACATTTCAAAACTGGAGTTGGCTACGGCGCTTCAGTGAGTGGAACTCAGCGCCCGGCCCGACCCGTCACCGTCCACGATTTTATGTATGTTTTACGGAACATTTATGGTTTACTGACGTAAGCTGTTGCCAACTACCAATTTCCGCTCATGCGTGCGCGTGCGTGCATTGATACGCGAATGGATGACCTTAGCATAAAGCATATTGGATGCTGCCAAGTGCGCCCGGTTCGTCTTCAGATGGGTTATTTGGCCTTACTAGTAAAACGATCGTTATACGTACTTCCCGACTCGCACATTTCACAGGACTGCCAACCCTTGCTTCACGTGTGTATCCCAATTCAGGATAACTGGATACCGCCTGGATATCTACAGTAAGCCTAGGACGAGCTCGAGTATTGCCTCGCCTGTTTTCTTCCTACTGATGTATTTCCTCGACTTTTACGAACCTCTCCTAAGTATGTCCCGTGCTCGCCACCCAAATTTCTCTCTTTGCATGATAGTATAGTTCCAATTTGCAAACAAAACAGTATAAGTGAGTTTCGATTGCCTGCGCCACTCGTGAACACGTTGCTAGTTTGTGAATCCTCATCATTTCTATTTCAGGTATTAATTAACGCTTCAGTTTTCAAAATAATCACTTTTCTTCATCACTACATAGAACTGATGATTTGTCACCTTTCCGTATGATGATGTCTGGGTTGCTACGTAGTTCTTTAGCGGATTCCCGAAGCCAAGAGAATAGAAACGGAGGCCCTTATATATCGACTTTAACAACTCCGAGATGATGGTAAGCTAGAACTAACACCTACTGTCATTGATGAACTTGTTGGAGAAGCAGGACGGCAGAGAGGACATTTCCGAAGCCAGTTAATCACCATGGAGATGGGGAAGCCGCTAAAGGAACTACATAAGCAACCCAGACATCATATACGGAAAGGTGACAAATCATCAGTCTACGTACTGATGAAGGAAAGTGATTATTTTGAATAGATGGATAGGATCCTCCTGGACACTTCCAAATTCCAACGTTTATCAAAGGACCCCACCGAGGACCTCAGAAAGAAAGTGTCAAGGCTTGTGACTAGGGCCACAATCAGTAGGACGTCGTAAAATTCCCTAAGGTAAAAGGAGACTATGGGCCCGGTTACTGCTACGGGACAGTGAAAACGCACAAGGCAGGGAACCCCGTAAGGCCCATTATCTCTCAGATGACATCCCCAACCTACAGAATAGCGAAGGTCCTGATGATTTGCTGGTACCTTACATACCCTTTGTGCATATTCGCTGAAATCAGCGGTGGAATTTATTGATCTCTTAAAGGAAAAAGGACCAGAAGACGACATTGCCTCACTCGACGTTGAGAGTTTGTTTACGAATGTTCCCGTCGAAGAAACGATCGACATCATCCTTTATCATGTATACAGGTCCGAGTAGAACCCGCTGCCCATTTCCGAAGATGTCCTCCGAGATATGCTGCCAAGGCTAGTACTATGGAGGCCCCTTTCCTCTCTCACCAGGGAATTATTTTTCGATAACAAGACGGAGTCGCCATGGGATCCCCACTAGGGGTCCTTTTTGCAAATATGTACATGGCCACCGTCGAAGAAAGGACCTTTAGAGAACATCAAAAACCTAGGATTTATGGGCGATACATCGACGATATTTTGCGTCTCAATAAAGAACCTGACGATACCAGGGAAAAACTAGCAGATGCTCTAAAAAGAAACTCAGTTGCTCAAACTTCACCAACAGAGCACAGCCAACAGAAGACTTGCCATTTCTTGATGTCCTGGTAAAACAACAAGAAGGACAGTTTAAGACGACCGTTTATACGAAAGCAACGAACGCTGGCCGTTGCTTGAAACGCACGCGGGGAATGCCCGGACGCATAGCGAAAAGTCTGTCGTTAGTGTGTATGTCACAGAGCCTTCACACACAGCTCATCATGGAGAGACACACATAACGAACACGATCGAATTCGC
>NC_087205.1:28921920-28924420 GCF_015104395.2 Macrobrachium nipponense | reverse complement strand
TGATCGTTCCAAGAAATCCGGGATATCAGATTACATATCTTCCCGACTGTCTGTCTACCCTTTCACAGCGAGTATCGTAAACATGTGATCCTAAATTTTTCGTCCTTTCAGACCTGTATTCAATTTCCTCTTGTCTATGAAGCAGGGAAATTATATAAGTTGCAATATACGTTGATGTTCGTCATGATACAACGTATACGTATATGTGTGTGTGTTATGCCTGTATACGGGTGCCATATTGAATATTTAACAAGGTACTCTACTCACCTTTTTTATTCTTCCTTTCGTAAGTATTGAAAAAAAAAGTTCCAGAATCGTTTAAGGGCAAATATCTCTGTACCTGTATTATTAATGATCGTGTACCGTAACCAAATGTAATATATGTTATTATACTCAGTACGCAACGCCAGCAATGTTGGTGGACAATTTTGGTACGTGTAAGCTGATAAATATTACAAATAAACACGTCAATACCGCTTCACTGATAAGTGTGCGCTATGTTAACTCTTAAGATTATCTCTCTCTCTCTCTCTCTCTCTCTCTCTCTCTCTCAACTTACATGCACCAAACTCGTCCACCACCATTGCTGGCGTTGTGTATGTAATATGTTGACAAATCTTACATTTGGCTACGGTACACGATCATTAACAGTATATACACACACACGCGCACACACACACATACACACACACACACACACACAGATATTTGCATTTAAACTATTGTGGAACAATTTCTTCAAATATTTACTAAAAGGAAAAATGAAAACCTTGGTGGGTAGAGTACCTTGTTAAATATTTAATTCGGCACCCATAGACTGGTAATGTCACATCACCCATTACAGATTTAGAACTTTTATTAAGATATTCAGACATGTGATGCTTAATAGAATTTTTCAAGATGTTACTCTAAGCAACTTAAATGCTGGTAGTGTGTTTTGCTCGCCTGTTCTATAATATGGTCTTTGAAAACGGCATCTTTTAAATAAAAAGGAAAATTGTTTTGGTATTAAGGTACTTGCGATCATTTCATTAATATGATTTGCACCTTTGAATCCTTTTTGTCTGTTTGTTTGGCTGTAACTAAATTGTTTATCCTTCGTATAGAGATATTAAATGGGTAAGAATTCAATCATAAAAATAAATAAATGATAGGTTTTATTAAATGTACAGCGTTGCATTCATTCATATTTTCTATATTCTCATTACATCACAAAATTCATCACTGATTTAAGAGATGTTGTTTGCTTTTAAGATACGTCATTCTATGGCAATGCCTTTACAGATTGTTCAAAAGCCATTTTATAAATAATAATCCAGACACTGACTTGTTCTTCCCTTATCGATCACCTAAGGACAAGTGCTTGATTTCTGGCTATCATACCCTTCATCTAACAGCATTGGCTACAATAATAATAATAATAATAATAATAATAATAATAATAATAATAATAATATAATAATTAATAATAATAATAATATATTTTTTTTTTTTTCGCTATCACAGTCCTCTAATTCGACTGGGTGGTATTTATAGTGTGGGGTTCCGGGTTGCATCCTGCCTCCTGAGGAGTCCATCACTTTTCTTACTATGTACGCCGTTTCTAGGATCACACTCTTCTGCATGAGTCCTGGAGCTACTTCAGCCTCTAGTTTTTCTAGAATCCTTTCCAGGGATCTTGGGATTGTGCCTAGTGCTCCTATGATTATGGGTACGATTTACACTGGCATATCCCATATCCTTCTTATTTCTATTTTCAGATCTTGATACTTATCCATTTTTTCCCTCTCTTTTTCTTCAACTCTGGTGTCCATGGTATTGCGACATCAATGAGTGATACTTTTTCTTCTTGACTTTGTCGATCAACGTCACGTCTGTCTGATTGCACGTATCACCCTATCCGTTCTGATACCATAGTCCCAGATTTTCTTTGCCTGATCGTTTTCTATCTCTCCCGCAGGTCGATGGAGTCGCCATGGGGTCTCCTTTAGGCCCTATCTTTGCTAACTTTTTTATGTCAGACTTGGAGTCGAAGTTTTTAAATGTTTGTAGTTCTAATTTTAGACCATCTTTTTATCGTAGATACGTTGATGATACCTTCGCGTTATTCCAACATCCTTGGCAATGTTCCTCATTTTTAGAATTTATTAATAACGCTCACCTGAATATTAAGCTTACAGTAGAGGTTGAAAAAGAAGTACTTTACCTTATTTAGATTTGAGAATCACTAGAAATAATTCAGAATTTGCCACGTCAGTCTACAGAAAACGGACCTATACAGGACGCACTAATAATTTTTTATAGTTCCTGTCAACATTCTTTTAATTAAACACCATCCACACATTGGTAAATAGGCCCTAAAGTATTCATCTTCTTGGAAAATTTTTCATGACGAGATTTCATTTTGCTGGGTTTTTAAGTCCATTTCTTTTCCACAAGACGTAGTTTTTGAAAATTGTCAACCAGATACTTTCGAAGTTTTTTCAGCCTTTATCTCCTA
>NC_087205.1:28896920-28911920 GCF_015104395.2 Macrobrachium nipponense | reverse complement strand
GGCCACGCAATCTTGCTCCTCACGGGTATCAAGTTCCCTCCTTTCCAATCCACAAGTCACTTTCCATCCGTCATGGATTATCCTTCCTCGTCTTATTATTCTCAAAATATGAAGTCCTTTCCAGCCTATAGTGGTTATGTCTTTCTACAACACAAAGATATCTCGAACCAGTCGAATTCAGCCTTCGACTTACGATTATTTCTTACAATTTCTTTCGTGTGCTCACAAAAATAAATATCAAATACTGACACGTGCACTGAAGGAAAAAAAATAGATTAATTAAAATGGAAACAAATGGACACCCATTCAGTTTGCACCCCTCTTAGTCTATGACAACAGTTCCCCACTTCAAACGATACAGTGGTATAACGGGTGCAGCGTTACAAGTGCACTTACCTAAGCCTTAATGAAAGTCACTGCAAATGGATATGAGTCCTGGATACTGGCACAGCAAACGTCATAATCGTATTACTGAATGTATTTGGAAATGATTGTCTTGTATTCGGGATGGTGCAGACAAACATATTGAAAGAGATGTGCAGATACATTCAAGGTGAGAGTATAAGGGTGTGGGCATCAAGTGCAAATGTTTTCCTTTTCAGTGTGTATATATATATATATATAATATATATATATATATATATATATATATATACATCTATATATATATATATATATATTATATATTATATATAATAATATATAAGTATGTATATATATATATAGGATATATAGATATATATATATATATATATATATATTTATAAACACATAATAAAAGGGAAAACAGTGTTGCATTGAATGGTCACACCCTTAAACTTCTTACTTGAATGTATTTTCACAAACAAATCTTCAATATACGTGTCTGCACCATCCCGAATACGCGACATCATTTGCAAGTAACATTTACTAATACGAATATAGTATTTCCTGTGCAAGAATCCAGGAATTACCCCAGGAATCATATCCATTTTCAGTGACTTTCATTAAGGCTTAGGTAAGTTTCAGTGCATTTCTAACGCTTGCACCCGTGATAACAGTGTATCTGATAAGAATTTGAAGTGGAGAACTGTTTTCATAGTATAAGAGGGTGGAAACTGAATAAGTTCTCAATTTGCGTTCAATTTAATTAATTCTTTTTTTCGTTTCAATGTACTTTCAGTCTTTGGTACTTATTTCTCTGTGAACACGAAAGACGTAGTAAGAAAATCACCACACACACACCACACACGCACACACCACACAACACCACACACGCAAAACACACACATACACACATATAGGGATATAAATTATAAATATATATATATTATATAATTATATATATGATATATATATAAATATATATATATGTACATATATATATATATATATATATATATATATTATATATATATATATATAGTATATATATTTTATATATAATATATAGTTATAATAGAATATATATATATAGGGATTATTGATATATATATATTTATATATCTATATTATATATATATATATATCTATATATTATCTATATATATATATATATATATATCTATATATATATCTATATATATATATATATATATATATATATAGATATATATATGTATATATATATATATATATATATATATATATATATCTATACATTATATATATATATATATATATATATATATATATATCTAACTATATATATATATATATCTATATATGTATATCTATATAATATATATATATATATATATATATATATATATATATATATAATACTTTTAGGGCATAGTTTTTCTCTAATACAATTTTCGTTAAAAACAATTGCTTTAGTGGCATCAATAAGTTCTTGGGAGGTCTCTTCATACCGACGAAGTTTTTTCCGATTCTCGTTCGTCAATTTCTGGTGAAAAATATGCAGACTTCCTTCTTCCATTTATTGAATTTTGTCACGACAGCTGTTTCGCCTTATGGCATTATCAAGTGACTACTGACTTACAATCTGAACTTTCGGCCTATTTATTTCATCGTGTGGGAGGTATGACTTGAGGTATGGTATGGGTAGTCTAAGGATTTACAGGTTAAGGGCGTTGTTTTGGATACAAAGAACATAAGGACATATGTAGTGTGACAATAAGATTGAAAGTTTAAACAGTGGTTAAATAAATATTCAAAATACAATGCCATGTGTTAGAGTTTCCTTAAATGTATGTTTAAAATTTAATATGTTACATGTTGGTTTTAGATAAAAATTACAAAATTACATACAGTAATGAAAATGAATATAGAAATCTAAATACAGGAATAAAAATGTATGTATATATTTTATAGCATGCATAAAGGTACAAGAGATCATTTCTGTTTATGCATAAATGTGTATGATTTAAATTTGAGTGAGTGAGCGTGTGTGTGTGTGTGGTGTGTGTCCCCAAATGGTCTACGTTGGTTAACGGCTGCTGATTCGTGTTGGGCGGGGTCTGTAGTACTAGCTTTCAGCATATCTCGGAGCATATCTCTCTTGTTAAACGTTGGAATTTGGAAGTGTCCAGGAGGATCCTATCCATCTTTTCAAATTCCAACGTTTAACAAAAGACCCAACCGAGGACCTCAGAAAGAAAGTGTCGAGGCTTGTGACTAGGGCTAACAATCAGCAAGACGTCGTAAAATTCCCTAAGGTAAAGGAGACTATGGGCCCGGTTACTGCTACGGAACAGTGGAAAACGCACAAGGCAGGCAACCCCCTAAGGCCCATCATCTCTCAGATGACATCCCCAACCTATAGGATAGCCAAGGTCCTGAATGATTTGCTGGTACCTTACTTACCCACTGCAATCAGCGGTGGAGTTTATTGATATCCTACAGGAAAAAGGACCAGAAGACGACATTGCCTCACTCGACGTTGAGAGTTTGTTTACGAACGTTCCCGTCGAAGAAACCAAGGATCGACATCATTCTTGATCGTGTATAGAGGTCCGAGAAGAACCCGCTGCCCATTTCGAAGATGTCCTCCGAGATATGCTGAAAGCTAGTACTACAGAAGCCCCTTTCCTCTCTCATCAGGGTGAATTATTCGTCAAGTAGACGGAGTCGCCATGGGATCCCCACTAGGGCTCCTCTTTGCAAATATGTACATGGCCACCGTCGAAGAAAGGACCTTTAGAGAACATCAAAAACCTAGGATTTATGGGCGGTACATCGACGATATATTCGTCACAATTAAAGAGCCTGACGATGCCAGAAAGCTACCAGATGCTCTGAAACGAAACTCAGTGCTCAACTCACCACAGAGCACAGCCAGCAGAAGACTTTTTGCCATTTCTTGATGTCTGGTAAAACAACAAGGACAGTTTAAGACGACCGTTTATACGAAAGCAACAAACGCTGGCCGTTGCTTGAACGCGCGCGGGAATGCCCGGACGCATACAAAAAGTCAGTCGTGAGTGCGAATGTCAACAGAGCCTTCCACACACAGCTCATCATGAAGAGGACATACATAACGAACTCGATCGAATTCGCCAACTGCTGACAAACAACGGCTATGCAGATCAAATGATCGAAGCAGCAATAACAAAGAAAATGGACGAATTTCACCAACCCAACACGATGACGAAAAACGAGGAGAACTTGATTATTTACCATCGTGTACACTATGGGTCTGCATACAAGGAGGATTGCTGCACACTACCGCGGGATAATAAACAGAGCGTACCCCAAAGCCCCTCACCATAAAATAAGCCTCAGGATATATTGTAAGCCCAACCTTGTAGCAGCCTAATAATGAAGAACAGCACCTCTTTGGGGGACCGAAGGAGATGTGCACGAATGTAGTTTACAAATTTACTTGTCCAGAGGAGGTGTGTAAACCTCACAGCCAAAACTACATCGGGCACACTACAACAACCCTTCGGAGACGTCTGCTGGCTCCACAGAAATCAAGGGGCCATCCATCCAACATTACATAGATGTCACGACAGGTAGCCATCTCTACAAGAGCTCAGAGAAGGCAGGCCCAGGTCGTGCACAGAGAAGACAACTACGGTCGCCTCTTAATAACGGAAGCGGTGAACATCGCTATTCAGAAGCCGACCTGAACGTCCAACAAGGATCGGACAATATCTCCCCTCCAGCAGGAGAAGGAATACGCAAGCCAACAGGGAACAGACAGCGCACCCCAATCACCGAGAACATCGCGCCCCTTGGAAGACATGAGAAGACCAGCGTCAGCGAAAGTCAAGTAACATCCTGCCTCAGGTCGCTGAGACCCCGCCCAACACAAATCAGCAGCCGTTAACCAACGTAGACCATTTGGGGACACACACACACACACACACACACACACGCTCACTCACTCAAATTTAAATCATACACATTTATGTATAAACAGAAATGATCTCTTGTACCTTTATGCATCCTATAAAAATATATACTATATTTTTTATTCCTATTGTATTTAGATTCTATATTCATTTTCATTCCTGTATGTAATTTTGCAATTTTTATCTAAAACCAACATGTAACATATTAAATTTTAAACATACATTTAAGGAAACTCTAGCACATGGCATTGTATTTGAAATATTTATTTAACCACTGTTTAAACTTTCACTCTTATTGTCACACTACATATGTCCTTATGTTCTTTGTATCCAAAACAACGCCCTTAAAATGTTAATCCCTAGACTAACCAGTACCTAAGGTTGCCAGTACCCATACCTCAAGGTCATACCTCCCACACGATGAAATAAATAGGCCGCCGAAAGGTCAGATTGTAAGTCAGTAGTCATTTGATAATGCCATAAGGCGAAACAGCTGTTCGTGACAAAATTCAATAGTGGAAGAAAGGAAGTCTGCGTATTTTTCTTTCACCAGAAATTTGACGAACGAGAATCGGAAAAAACTTCGTCGGGTATGAAGATACCTGCAAGAAACTTATTGATGCCACTAAAGCAATTGCTTTTAACGAAAATTTATTAATATAATATATATATATATATATAATATATATATATATATATATATATATGTATATGTATATATATATATATATATATATATATATATATATATATATATATATATATATATATATATATATATATATATATATATATTATATATATATATATATATATATATATTATACATATATATATATTATATATATATATATATATATATATATATATTATATATATATATATATTATATATATATATATATTGTTACGTATATAGGGCCTGAGAGAAGCTAGATACGTAAACGGAATAATTGAGGGATTTCAAGAGGGATTGCTTTAACCTACCGTAACCTGATAGTTATAATTTCTTTCTTAGAGGGAAGGTCGCCAGAAAACTCAGCTCGTTACTTTAAAACTATTTATTTACAAAGAGGCCCGTGCTGGCCTGGAGAAAGTTAAATGATATTGGCCCCCACGTTGGGGCTTATAGTCTCATTCAATTCAAGCTGATTTTCATTCACTTGGGTTAATGCACACTTGCGGCAGAGAGACGGCACGTGACTCATGGAATCTGGAAAAGAATCCCAGATTAAACGAGATAAAAAGGAAAATGACTTCTTGCTTTGATTAAGGCTGATTAATTCTCTAACATTGGGGAAGGTAAACTCGAATGGTTCACTGAGGTATGCACGAAAAACTTGGTCTTTAACAAGTCACAAAGGGAGCACGTCGGCCGATGAGGACAAAGGGCTTCTGATGTAGAAGTGGGGTAAAATGAGAATGAAAATGAATTTAGCAAGAGTCGTATGGTAGTAAAGGTGCTGTTGAAGTTTACACTTTCAGACGTACCTTTATGCAATATTCTGTGTATCCTTGTAGAAGAATGCGGCCTGACCTCTGTTCAGGTCTGGGGTTCGTGTCCACCAGCACAGACGTGGGTAGGCCTAATTTTGGGAGGCTGGCAATTTGACCTCTGTCCGAGATCACGTCTCGCAGCCGACTGAGAGCGATACTGGTTGTTTTCGAATCACGGGGCTTCCAAAAACCGCCTCGAGCATTGCCTGAAAGATGGTAAACACAACGCCAGCAAATGGGAAGGAAAATAGGTCTTATTGTAGAAGTCCCTAAAATCCATCTCGAAGCCTAGCTACTCTTGTGACCTGCCTCTCTTACCCTAAGCTTCCGTCAGACCGGAAATATCATTCCTACGACATACCCACTCTCCCAACAACAGTAGCTTGAGGAGACGGCATGGCTGCTACTTTTATAATTAAATATAACTAAAACTACTGCTGGGAAGGCGAGGCGTTCTATAGACATAGCAGCTCCCCTGTAAGAAAGGCATTCACTCCCTTTCGGGCGTGAAGGTCTTGGCTTAAATAAGTTGATCGCCCCTCGACAACCCAGTTCTCCTACTCTAACTTGAATTAGTTTTTTGAGCAGCGATACGGCTGCTACAGTGGGCCTACTAACTTATAGGCAAAGATGCTAAGTGTACTAACTTAATGTAGTGATGTAATCTAGCCTAAGTAATAAACTACGGGTTGTCTGTGACGACAGTCTACTCTACCCCTAGATAAGGTTACTTGAAAATTCTACTTGCTACTAACCTAATGCCCTGGTACTAAATCATAGCCTAACCTACTCAATACAGTTAAATGAAGACGCAATCATTCCAGAGTGTGGTACGCACAGCAGTAGTTCAGCGACGGAAACTGATTAAAATACATAATGAGAGGTAATGATGCGTGGGGATGATGAGTGTTAATTTACAGGAGGGAAATGCAATGAGGTAATTATATTTAAGTGAGGGTTAGCATTACAATGGCTAGGGGTTAGAGGGTTAGTGCTACTGGCAGAGATCAGGCTGGCTACCTTCTCTGGGTAGGTGGCCAGATCTTCTGCAAATGAATGCGACACTGTACCTCGGGCACAGGTGTCAAGAGAGCATGTGGCTTTTTTGTGTTAGTTTGTTAATGATTGGTTACGTCCCTTCTTCTTCTTCTTATTCCTCCAGGACCTGGCTATACCAGTCCTAGGAGTAGACGGAGGCACAGACTCTGGGGAAAGGCCAGAAACGCCGGCAGGAGCAGAGGCAGTGGTAGCCTGAAAGATTTCAGGAGAACACCCTACTTCGGTCTCTGTAGCAAACCGTCGTAGAGGTGGAACCTACTGCAGGGGAGGCCCTCACTCCGGCTGCTGCGACAACCGTCGTGAGGGGAAACTCCAGGCTGACTCCTGGTCGGGCAGTTCCTGGCTTTCCAGAGGAGGTGAGAATGTTAGGTCTGCCGGAGGTTCATCCTCGGGCGACAGTGGTGAGGGTGAAGAAGACTGAACTAGTGATTGGCCATGGGCTGTGGTAAGCTCCATGCCTGTTGGAGGATCTCCTGTAGGAGGATCCTTGATAAGGTTAGGCGCCGGCGCTAGCTTCGGGGCCAGGCGCAGAGGTCAAGAAGTTCGGTGGTGGCTCTACGTCCAGCTGGACGGAGCTTGGCACTGCTCAGTGCTGCCAAGTGGTACTGGCAGAGATTGAGGTCGACTGGACCTGTGGCGGGTACCGGAGGTGCAATACCTCTCAGCGTGCCCTTGGTTTATGGGAGACAGAGGGTCCGGTCTCTTTGGAAGGCTAAGCCTTGTGGAAAGTGGACATTGTCCGCTGCTGGTAGTCGGCTAGGGCACCTAGGCCAATTCGTGGAGTGCCCTATTAACTGCAGGTTTTGCAACGGAACTGTGAATGGTCAATCTCCTCCTTGGTAACGGGGAGACTGTTGGTGGACGTACTTCCTGGAGGAAGTAGAATTGCGATGGCTCCTTGCTTTGTAGTGATTTGTGGTGGGCTAGGACCCCTAGGCTTTTTGAATTTTGAGGGAGACTTCATGTCTTGCCCTAGGAGGAGGTCATAACCTCCTGGGATGTAGCTTGCAACTGCAAGGGTACAAACTTTGGAGAAATGAGGTCGGGTGACTCTCAATTGCACGGTTGGAAGGATCAGCTTGATATGGTTGATACCTTCGATGGTGATTAGTTGTCGTCTATCGACGGTAGCCCCTCGGGGGATTCTGTCTTCCCGTATCAGGGAGATTTGAGCGCCAGAGTCGTCGTAGGCTCTGACGTGGCTTGGCTGATAATGACTTTGGAGGGGTGCAACAGTTATAGGGCCCTTAGCTGGGGGTCCTAGTGAAGAAGGATTGGTTACGGCCATTGCGATGGCAGGAATATTGCAATTAGCGCACCCTCCGTAATTTGCAGACATGTGACCCTTGCGGCCACAGTCTCGGCAGAACGTGTTCCAGAACCTCTTCCGTGGCACTGGATGATAAGACCGAGATGCCCCCACAGGTTGCGAATCTGTGGAGTCACCAAGGCTGGCAGTGTGCTCAGGCACAGGTGAAGAGTCCTCTCTGGCAGTGATTTGACGTGGGGAGGTTAAGGAAACCTCTGTTGAATCACCCTCGGAAACAATTCTGGGGTTAACTGGTGGGCTTATCTTCCAAAAGGGAGGAGGTAGGCGGTAAAAAGGTAAAAGGCTGGCAGGATGCGGCAGGAATTTCTATCTCCGGCACTGGATCAGGACCAGGCTCGCAATCGAAAGGATGTCAGGCTGACCAGAGACGGCGGGACTAAGAGAGACAGTGGGTGCAGGGCTGGAAGCTGGCAGAGTGGCTGGAGCTAGGATACTCTCCTTACGGGTCCTTCTCCCGCTTGATGTAGAGTTCCTTCTCCTTGAGAGCGAGCTCATGCTTTCGCTCCTCTTCCCTTGCCTTCCTTTCTGCTTCTCTGGCTTGTCTCTGGTTTTTCTCTTACTTTCTTTTCTTGCAGGCGTGTGTGGGGCAGCCTGCTGCGTCTTTATCCACTGGTCAAGTGCTGGTCCAGTGTAAACCAGCCTCCTTGCCCAGAGTTATGAGGGCTCCGAGCTTCTCTAGCTCTCTGGCAAAGAAGTCGCGGGAAGCAGGGGAAGACATTTCCCTTAGGCTGCAGGAGAGGCTCGGATGAAAATGATAATAATGACCAGGAAGGGTAAATGGATGGAAGGGAGTGCCTACTGTGGAAAGTGGCACTCACTTGGAAATGGGTTCTGCAATGTGTAATGAAAAGTGAAAAGACTGGGTGCTCGGTGGCACTTTGTGAATGGCACCTTCTGCTGAGGTGAAAAAATCGAATGAAGTGTGCTGTGTACGTCACACTTACGGCGTTCCCAACTTGGGAGACGTTGGAATGGGCTACCTGTACGTCTGTTCAGGTGCGCCGGCACTTATGAGGAGGCGTTCCTTGGGTTGGTCCGAAGGATCACTGATCCTTGTACACGAACATTAATGAATTGGGCGTTCCGTAAGGACGGGCACGCAGGTTTGTCAGCACTTAGGGCTGGTTATTGCGGCGCTCGGGAGGCGTTCCCTTTGTTGAGTGTTCCGAAGGATCACTGACCCTTGTACATGGACACACTAGTTACTTGGGCGTTCCGTAAGGACGGACACGCAGGTTTAATGGCTACCTGTACGGCCTGTACAGGTGCAATGGCATTTATGGAGGCGTTCCTTGGAGCACTGGTATCGTGCTGGTGTGTCCCGGACACTACATGCAGTATACTTAAATATACTGAAGTGAAATGGCACTGCTCATGGCAGAGGGTAATAGTGGAGGAGAGAAAGTAAAAGGTGGGAGTACTTCAGCAGCCAGTCGATGGACAGTGTCAAAGAATTAGTGGCACTGTAAAATGGTAAGACCTGACGTTGCACTGGTGGTGGCCAGTCCTAAACTGGTAACGACTTCCCTGTCTGGAAGTAATGAATTTGCGTGGCACACTGTGCGAATTGTGCTTGCGGTATACGCAAGTCTTTTGTGATAAAATAAAGAAAAATGAAAAGACCACTCGGGCAAACGAAACAGGTAATGGAAAATTTTAGGAATGCTCAGTCCCTCGCTGAGTACTCGGTAAATGAAAAAATAAATAAATGCTTGCAAACTGCAATGACACAGGTGCGTACGTATCACGCTGTGTAAATGAAAGACACAAGAGATAAATAATGTAATTCTGCATGCTATAATTAATGGTAAGATGTAGCACTCTTGGCTTCGTGAATACTGGGTCTGGTTCTCTCTCTCTCTCTCTCTCTCTCTCTCTCTCTCTCTCTCTCTCTCGGAGAGGGTGAAAATGATATATGAATGAACTCCCTTATATTGAATTGAACTACTAATGTTAGTTTAATATGACGCAACTTGCGTTAAATGATTTACTTACGTTAACGTTTTTAATGAAAGAATTGCTTTTGGATAACGTTTTATGAAAATGATAACGCGCTCGTGGTGAACGATTTTTACGTTAATGTAGCGGCTCGCGCTTACGAAATGATTTGCGTTTCAATATGAATTTTACAACGACGCGTTTTTACATTAACAATTCTTGTGATTTACTCTACTTGAGATTTACGTTAACTTTATGTAAGATTACTAGGTCCCCTGTGTGAACAGTGAAATGATGGTAAGGATTTTAAAACGATGTTAGCAAACAATTGTAAATGAGGGTTACGTTAAGTGCCAAGTGAAATGAAACTTCGCTCAGCGCGCGCAGTGAGCGATGCGAGGTGAAACACGTGACACGTGAGGAGAGCTGACCAGCGGTGGGCGAATCAGCTGATTCTCTGTAAATGCGAAGGCAATTACAACACAAAATTCTACTTCTTATTCAAGGCGAATTACGTTAATTTCTCTGGCAGAACTATAGATACTAGTACAGACATTGATATTATTTACGTTTAAAACTTCGTGACTTACGTTACTTTGCTTACATTGTTTAGATAATGTTGAAAGAGGAAACAAACATGGCTGCCGCTGTGAATAGAGACGAAGGTTGGTGATTGAGCCGTGCAGGCGCGAGAGAGCTCTAAGCTGAATTCAAGCTGAGAGGTAGCGGTTACCAACACTTGGAATGAAACTAAGTTAAAAATGGATTCCCTAACATATCACAGACAAAAGAATTGTACACTTCTTTTGCCGTAACTATTAGTAAAACACTCCTAACTAGCTAGGCTTTCAAACACAGCAATAAACCCTGGCAAAGCACTTCCTAGTTTTGATCTGGTTCTTTCTGGCATCTATTCTACACACGTGCTCTGTCTCGTCCGACGAGGACAGCACAAAGTAACAGAGAATTCGCGGCAAATTGTTTGCTCGCCGCTAAAATAAAGCTCTGGCGCGTTCGCCGTTACAATAATAAGATTTCTACCTACGCTCTTTTAAACACTTCATCAGAAAATACTTAAACATACCTTAAGCTAACATTTGTTATAGAATAATCATATTAATGAATGGAATACCTTACCGTGAGTCAGTGTGTCTTCTTTCCCTGCAAGTGTGCTTGATTTTACGCTTTGTAAAATAATTTACAGTTTACGTTTACAACGGATAACGCGATTTACAAGCTTTTTTTTAAGCTTTTTTTTTTTAAGCAGCTAGGTTCATATCCTCGGCGAAGGTCGACAATGTTACGTATATAGGGCCTTGAGAGAAGCTAGATACGTAAACGGAAATAATGAGGGATTTCAAGAGGGAATTGCTTTGTTTAACTTACCGTAACCTGTAGTTATTAATTTCTTTCTTTAGAGGGAAGGTCGCCAGAAAACTCAGCTCGTTACTTTAAAACTATTTATTTACAAAAAAGGCCCGTGCTGGCCTGGAGAAAGTTAAATGATATTGGCCCCCACGTTGGGGTGGGGCTTATAGTCTCATTCAACAAGATTCACGCTGATTTTCATTCACGTTGGGTTAATGCACACTTGCGGCAGAGAGACGGCACGTGACTCATGGAATCTGGAAAAGAATCCAGATTAAACGAGATAAAAGGAAAAATGACTTCTTGCTTTGATTAAGGCTGATTAATTCTCTAACATTGGGGAAGGTAAACTCGAATGGTTCATGAGGTATGCACGAAAAACTTGGTCTTTAAAAACAAGTCACAAAGGGAGCCGTGGCCCGATGAGGACAAAGGGCTTCTGATGTAGATGGGGTAAAATATGAGAATTGAAAATGAATTTAGCAAGAGTCGTATGGTAGTAAAGGTGCTGGGTTGAAGTTTTACACTTTCAGACGTACCTTTATGCAATATCTGTGTATCCTTGTAGAAGAATGCGGCCTGACCTCTGTTCAGGTCTGGGGTTCGTGTCCACCAGCACGACGTGGGTAGGCCTAATTTTTTGGGAGGCTGGCAATTTGACCTCTGTCCGAGATCACGTCTCGCAGCCGACTGAGAGCGATACTGGTTGTTTTCGAATCACGGGGCTTCCAAAAACCGCCTCGAGCATTGCCTGAAAGATGGTAAACACAACGCCAGCAAATTGGAAGGAGGGAAAATAGGTCTTATTGTAGAAGTCCCTAAAATCCATCTCGAAGCCTAGCTACTCTTGTGACCTGCCTCTCTTACCCTAAGCTTCCGTCAGACCGGAAATATCATTCCTACGACATACCCACTCTCCCAACAACAGTAGCTTGAGGAGACGGCATGGCTGCTACTTTTATAAATAAATAACTAAAACTCTGCGGGAAGGCGAGGCGTTCTATAGACGTAGCAATATATATTATATTTTATATATATATAATATATATTATATCTATATATATATATATATATATATATATATATGATATATATATATATATATATATATATAGATATATATATATATATATATATATATATATATATATATATATATATATATATAATTATATTGTATATATATATATATGAATAATTATCATCGAACCGTGGTCCCATTTTATAGCAATAGCAACGAATGTCCCCTTTAATATCAAATTCACTTTACCTCCCAAATGATATATTTTTCATATATGTACCGAAGGGGAATTTTTTTAGTTGATAATAACTTTTCGTCCCCCCCATGGGATCGAACCCCACCGTCCAAGTGGATGGGTGGACTTTATATGGACAGTAAAGTGACGCTAATCCCAATCGCCAACAGAGACGCATAAGTTCATATCGATTCTGACCTTTACAAAATCACCCTCGATCCGGTGCTTTCGTAAGTTAGAATCGTTATGGAACCCGTCTACCATAGCTATTCGGAGCGTTTTTGACAGTACTAGCCTTTTTATGAATAATTATCACATCGAACCCGTGGATCCATTTAATATATCAATTGTCAAGCTACAAATCCCTTTAATAATCTAAATTCACTTTAAGCCCCCAATGGGATATATTTTTCAAATATATGTACCAGAAGGGGAATTTTTTAGTTGATAATAATTTTCGTCCCCCCCAAATGGGATCGAACCACCGTCCAAGTGGACGGGGACGAAATCAGGACAGTCAGTGACGCTATCCAATCAGCAACAGAGACGCAGAAGTTCTATCGATTCTGACCTTAAAAACAAATCACCTCGATCTCGTGCTTTTCGTAATTAGAATCGATATGGAACCCCGTACCATGTTAGCTAATTCGAGCGTTTGACATAGTAGCCTTTGTTATGAAAATAATATCACATCGAACCGTGATCCATTTTATATATCAATTCAAGCTACAAATGTCCTTAATATCTAAATTCCACTTACCTCCCAAATGATATATTTCATATATGTACCGAAGGGGAATTTTTTAGTTGATAATAATTTCGTCCCCCATGGGGATCGAACCCACCGTCCAAGTGGACGGGGACGAAATCAGGACAGTCAGTGACGCTATCCAATCAGCCAACAGAGACGATAAGTTCATATCGTTTCTGACCACAAATCACAATCGATCTCGGTTCTTTCGTAATTAGAATCGATATGGAACCCCGTCTACCATGTTAGCCAATTCGAGCGTTTGACAGCACGTAGCCTTTTGTTATGAATAATTTATCACATCGAACCGTGATCCATTTATATATCAATTCAAGCTACCAAATGTCCTCCTTTAATATCTAAATCACTTTACCTCCCAAAATGATGATATTTTTCATATAGGTACCAAAGGGGAATTTTTCAGTTGTAATAATTTCGTCCCCCATGGGATCGAACCACCGTCCAAGTGGACGGGAACGAAATCAGGACAGTCAGTGACGCTATCCAATCAGCCAACAGAGACGCATAAGTTCATATCGGTTCTGACCTACAATCACCTTCGATCTCGGTGCTTTCGTAATTAGGAATCGATATGGAACCGTCTACCATGTTAGCCAATTCGAGCGTTTGACAGCATGTAGCCTTTTGTTGAATAATTATCACATCGAACCGTGATCCATTTATATATCAATTCAAGCTACAATGTCCTTTAATATCTAAATTCACTTTACCTCCAAATGATATATTTTCATATATGTACCGAAGGGAATTTTTTCAGTTGATAATAATTTCGTCCCCCCATGGGATCGAACCACCGTCCAAGTGGACGGGAATGAAATCAGGACAGTCAGTGACGCTATCCAATCAGCCAACAGAGACGCATAAAGTTCATATTGATTCTGACCTTACAAATCACTCTCGATCTCCGGTGCTTTACGTAATTAGAATCGATATTGAACCCGTCTACCATGTTAGCCAATTCGAGCGTTTGACAGCACGTAGCCTTTTGTTATGAATAATTATCACATCGAACCGTGATCCATTTATATATCAATTCAAGCTACAAATGTCCTTTAATATCTAAATTCACTTTACCTCCCAAATGATATATTTTCATATATCATTTGGGAGGTAAGTGAATTTAGATATTAAAGGACATTTGTAGCTTGAATTGATATATAAATGGATCACGGTTCGATGTGATAATTATTCATAACAAAAGGCTACGTGCTGTCAAACGCTCGAATTGGCTAACATGGTAGACGGGGTTCCATAATGATTCTAATTACGAAAGCACCGAGATCGAGGGTGATTTGTAAGGTCAGAATCGATATGAACTTATGCGTCTCTGTTGGCTGATTGGATAGCGTCACTGACTGTCCTGATTTCGTCCCCCGTCCACTTGGACGGTGGTTCGAATCCCATGGGGGGACTAAATTATTATCAACTAAAAAATTCCCCTTCGTACATATGTATGAAAATATATCATTTGGGAGGTAAA
>NC_087205.1:28886920-28889420 GCF_015104395.2 Macrobrachium nipponense | reverse complement strand
TCAATCTATCTATCTACGTATCTATGCGATAAAGGAAAAGATTTTAACGTGAAAATAAATCATTTAGGTATTGCAGTTGTCGTTATTGATCTACAGATAAAACGTCTATTTTTAACATTTTATCTAGCGTATTTTTGTGCATATATATATATATATATATATATATATATATATATATATATATATATATATATATATATATATATATATATAATATATATATTTATAATACACATATGTTTATCATTCAGTGCTAAATTAATCAATGATAAACTTTGATAATGATAATCAGAGAGTCACATTTGCCCTAAGATCTTAACTGCCGTAGTCATTTCAAACTAGACATCTTGGGCACTACATTTTTTTTTTTTTCATAAAGTTTCATGAGAATCTCATACCAAATTTCCTTTATAAGGCATAAGATATATATATATATATAAAAAGAAGCGATGGTATCCATTTAAAAGCTGCAACGTTAACTAGGTAAAACAAAGTTATCTTTTCCAAGTAATGCCTGTCAGCTGCAGTTTTCAACGACCCACTGAATTATTTGTGAAAAAAATGTCGGTTTTGCTTCTTGTTATTGCTAAGAGAATCTTCCGTAAATTCGTGTATGATAAACTTCTGAATATTAATTGATTTATTTATTTTGCAGCTCTAATTGATTAGAATCGCAGAAATATTGATATCACTTAATGGCTAGTGAGATTTTTGTTATTGTTTATGTATGATAAAATAATAGAACAAATAAAAATGGAAAATTTATGTTCCTGGATGTTTCCTAAGAATTTCTAGCTGTTTATGTATTCTGTTTAAAGAAATGATAGACTTATAAAATACATAAAAATACAGTATTTATGATCCTACATAATTACTAAGATTCTCAGGTTGTTTATGTATCCTGTGGTAAAGTAAAGACAGGATTAAATTTCAGAATAAATAAAAAGGCAGTATTTATGATCCTAAATTATTACTTGGATTTCAGTTGTTTATGCGGCATTAGTGAAGGGGAAGATAAACTACAGAATAGATACAAGTGTCTGTTAAGATTTTTTTTTTCGGTTATGTATCTAGTGGTACTAGTTACAGAAATCATAAAAGTACAGAATAAATTAAATAGGCAATATTTATACTATAAGATGATAATTATGATTTTTAGTCGCTTATTCCCCCAGTGGTATCAATTAAAGAAAATATTATATAAAAAAAGATTAAATGCAATTTACTTGAATCAAAAAAAGTCACCAGCGTCTGTTTTCATAATTAAAAAGCAAACGGGAGATTAAACGCTCCATTAACCTTTGGAGGAAATCGTTATTAAAGATGTCGCACCAGAAAAGGAAATGAGGTAAGCTTTGTCAAGGGAGTTACCCATGACTCATTATAGAATAATTAGGATGACACTATCGAAAACATAACCACCTGAGTTACAGAGAGTAATTATTATTCAATTATCACCATTTACTTCATCAGTGAAAACATACTCAGATGTTGAAATATGTACATAGATATTTCTGTGTGTGTGTGTGTGTGTGTGTGTGTGTGTGTGTGTGAGAGAGAGAGAGAGAGAGAGAGAGAGAGAGAGAGAGAGAGAGTAATATTCCCTAAATACCGAAAAATATTCGTAAGATACAAAGCCAGTATGAATTACATTTTTACAGTAGTTTTTATCGATATTTTAAACCTTAAAGGTCATGCTTTTAGAAAAAAAAATCGATTTAAAATTACATAAGCATGAAATTAGAATTGTTGTCAAAGTATTTTTTACTAAAACTTGAAAAACAAAGGGTTCATATATTAGGGTTATCGGAAAAAATCCCGTTTGAACGTTTTGTCAGCGTAATTTCATGGTTATTCGCTGTTATGAAATCTCTGCCTGCCAATAAAAAAGAGGGTAATTCCCATCTGCTACTCTTGCAATTGACAAGATATTTGACCGGTTGTCAATTCCCAGTTGTCTCCGTCGTTCAGTAATGGGAACAATTGTTTAGAATGGGTTTTGTTTTGCTTTCCATTCCAGCTTTTTTTTTTTTTTTTTTTTACTTTTCTGTAGCTTTCACATGAAAAAAAGTTTCATTGTAGGGAGGCATATGAAGTTATTTTAAACTTATTTATCAAATATTCGGCTTCCACAATAAAAAATATATTGTTCTTCTTAGTTTTAGTAGCACCCACACGAAAACACACATACGCACACATCAACGAAAAACACATACACACCACAGACACACACACATACACACACACACACACACACACACACATATATATATATATATATATATATATATATATATATATATATATATATGTGTGTGGTGTGTTGTGCTGTGGTGTTGTGTGTTTGTGTTTTGTGGGTGCCGGGTCGTGGTGTGTTGGACTGTGTGTGGTGTTGTGTCGTGTGTGTGTGTGGGTGTGTCGTGAACATGTCGGAGTGAATTGCCCATGTTCAGGATTGACATTTGGCAGACAATAAAGAACTATATTCAGAAATGTCATC
>NC_087205.1:28874353-28886420 GCF_015104395.2 Macrobrachium nipponense | reverse complement strand
GTAGCTTAAAAAATACTTTCATATGATCACCCATTGTTGGAACTGTGGAGATACTTTAGAAAGAAACCTTTAACATATATCTATTGGATTCTTTCAAATTTGCAAAGTTGTGTTTTTGCGTCATATTTTGATATTGATTAGACCAACCTGGACTATATTTTGCTAGATGTGAAATTATATGATATTGAACCCTTTTTAATTATGAAAGTATTTGTGATTTTGTGGTCAATAAAATCTATCATAAATCTATCTATCAATCTATCTATCTCGTATCTATGCGATAAAGCGAAAGATTTTAACGTGAAAAACAAATCATTTAGGTATTGCAGTTGTCGTTATTGATCTACAGATTAAAACGTCTATTTTTTAACATTTCATCTGGCGTATTTTTGTGCATATATATATATATATTATATATATATAGAATATATATATATGTATTATATGTAGTAATGTATATGTATATATACTACAAAAAATAAAAATAATATAGAAATATCATATATATATATATATATACATATTTTTATAGTAAATATATAGATATATAGATATATAAATACATATAGATATAGATATATATATATATATATATAGATATATATATAAATATTAATTAATATATATATATAATATTATATATATATATGTGTGTGTGTGTGTGTGTGTGTGTGTGTGTGTAGCTATATATTTATTTATATATATATACTATATATATATATATATATCTATATATATATATATATATTATATATATATATTGCACATATGTTTATATTGAGTGCTAAATTAATCAAATGATAAACTTTGATAACCAGAGAGTCATATTTCTCTAATATCTCAACTGCCGTAGTCATTTCAACTAGACATCTTGAACGCTACATTTTTTTTTCATCAACTTTTATAAGAATCACATACCAAATTTTCTTTATAAGACATAAGATATATAAAAAACAAAAAGAAGCGATGGTACCCATTTAAAAGCTGTAACGTTGACTGGGTAAAACAGTTATCTTTTCCAAGTAATTGCTGTTAGCAGCAGTTTTCAACGACCCACTGAAGATAATGGTCCCCTCTGGTAATTATTTGTGAATAAGCTGGGTAAAAAAAAAAATGTCGGTTTTGCTTCTTGTTATTGCTAAGAGAATCTTCCGTAAATTCGTGTATGATAAACTTCTGAATATTAATTAATTTATTTTTTTTGCAGCTCTAATTGATTAGAATCACAGAAATATTAATATCACTTAATATCTAGTGAGATTTTTGTTATTGTTTATGTATGATAAAATATTAGAACAAATAAAAAGGCAAAATTTATGTTCCTAGATGTTTCCTAAGATTTTCTAGTTGTTTATGTATTCTGTTTAAAGAAATGTAGAATTATAAAATACATAAAAATAGAGTATTTATGATTATACATAATTGCTAAGATTCTCAGGTTGTCTATGTATCCTGTGGTAAAGTAAAGACAGGATTAAATTTCAGAATAAATAAAAAGGCAGTATTTATGATCCTAAATTATTACTTGGATTTCAGTTGTTTATGCGACATTAGTTAAGGGGAAGATAAAACTACAGAATACATACAAAGGCAATACTTGTGTTCTTAAGTGTCTGTTAAGATTTTTTTTCCGTTTATGTATCTGGTGGTACTAGTTACAGAAATCATAAAATTACAGAATAAATTAAATAGGCAATATTTATACTATAAGATGATAATTATGATATTTAGTCGTTTATTCACTCAATGGTATCAGTTAAAGAAAATATTATATAAAAAAAAGATTAAATGCAATTTACTTTAATCAGAAAAAGTCACCAGCGTCTGTTTTCATAATTAAAAAGCAAACGGGAGATTAAACGCTCCATTAACCTTTGGAGGAAATCGTTATTAAAGATGTCGCACCAGAAAAGGAAATGAGGTAAGCTTTGTCAAGGGAGTTACCCATGACCCAGCATAAAATAAATAGGAAGACACTCTATCGACAATATAAACACCTGAGTTGCAGTGAGTAATTATTACTGAATTATCACCATTTATTTTATCAGAGAAAACATACTCAGATGTTGAAATATTAACATAGATATTTCAGAGAGTGTGTGTGTGTGTGTATGTGTGTGTGTGTGTGTGAGAGAGAGAGAGAGAGAGAGAGAGAGAGTAATATTCCCTAAACACCGAAAAATATTCGTAAAATTCAAAGCCCGTATGAATTACATTTTTACAGTAGTTTTTATGGAAATTTTAAACCTTAAAGGTCATGCTTTTAGTGAAAAAAAATTAATCGATTTAAAATTCCATAAGCATTAATTTAGAATTATTGTCAAAGTATTTTTTTTAACTAAAACTTAAAAAATGGTTCATATATTAGGGTTATCGAAAACTCCCCGTTTGAACGTTTTGTCAGCGTAATTTCATGTTATTCACTGTTATGAAATCTCTGCTGCCAATAAAAAAGGGGGTAATTCCCATCTGCTACTCCTCGCAATTGACAAGATATTTGACTGTTTGTCAATTCCCCAGTTGTCTCCGTCGTTCAGTTAATGTGAACAATTGTTTAGAATGGGTTTTACTTTCCATTCCAGCTTTTTTTTTTTTTTTTTTTGGTTTTTTTTTTTTTTTTTTTTTTTTTACTTTTCTGTAGCTTTCGCATGAAAAACGTTTCATTTTAGGGTGGCATATGAAGTTATTTTAAACTTATTTATCAAATATTCGGCTTCCACAATAAAAAAAATATATTGTTCTTCTTAGTTTTAGTAGCACCCACACGAAAACACACATACGCACACATCAACGAAAATACAGACACACCCACAGACACAGACACACACACACACGCACACACACACACACACACACACACACACACACATATATTAAATAATATATATATATACTAATAAGTATATGTGTGTTTGGGTGTGTGTGTGTGCGTGTGTGTGTGTGTGGGTGTGTGTGTGTGTGTGCGCGCGCGCGCGTGTGTATGTGTGTGTGAACATGTGGGATGAATTGCCATATTCAGGATTGACTTTGGCAGACAATAGAGAACTATATTCAGAAATGTCATCGTGAGGGAAGGAAAGATAACAAGATACGTATAACCAAGTCTTCATTAACCTCAACATCAGTGCTATAAATGAAATGAGTTGTGATTACAAAGTAATTGTTCAACAGCTTTGATTTACTGGCCAAATATGAGGCCATTTAACAGAACGTGTTATCTTGAAGTTTCAGTAATGTAAATAGTATAATAGATTTCTTTAGTAGGAAAAAGATATGATAAGGAATAAAAGAATTTTGTAACTGAAAAAAAATCCGTGAGAAAAGACGAGGCGTTAAAAAAAAGAAAGAAAAAAATGGGCACTCTTAATGATAACGGATAGACAACAGCAGAACTGGTTTATGGTTGAAAATACTAGACAGGAGACGAGTTGCTGCTCCAAATGAAATGGAGGAAGTTGGTCAGAAACACTGGCCCTCCAGAAAGATGGAAAATATGAAGTGAAAAGAATAAAAGTTTTGGTAATTAAGACAAGCCTCTTTTAACCAACGGGCACAATCCTATGACGGTTATTAGAAATAAGATTTTCTCTAATAATTTCTGTTCTAAGTGACTCTCAATAACAATGAAACGCACAAAGGTAGTAGAAATTCAACATAAGTTAATAGGTCAAAGCTCTACTATATTATAACAGATATAGCTAACACATTATTAGAAATTTCGCAAAAGCTCTTGAACTATATAGAACTAACAACGTTAATCATTGAAAGTTAATTTACAATCATATTCATTTCAGTATGATCGTGCTAAGCCCCATTCACTTTGATTAACAAATAATGACACTATCAGTTGCAGTATGGTCAATATACATCGTTATTTGGTAATTGCTGATTTTAGTCATATGTTCAATTTGATATAATTTTGAGAGGGAAAAATAATAGTGTTTATCAGCATATATTATGATTAAGATGAATATAGTCAGAAATAAATCATTAGTGTTTGTAAAACCCTTTCAGTAAGCCAGAAACACATTCACTCCTCAATATATCCCCAATTTTATCATTTTTCTTGTTTTTTTCACCAAATATGCATTATTATGAACAAATCATTAACATTACCAAGGTACCAGGAGTAATAAATGCACCTCACACCAAATATACTTTATTATAAACAAGTCTTTAATCCTACTGAGGTACTAAGAGTAAGAAGTAGGCCGTTCACCAAATATACTTAATTAAAAACAAATATTTAATCCAACTAAGGTACTATGAGTAAGAAATAGATCCTACACTAAACAGGCTGTGGGATAAACAAGCCTTTAATCGTATGCAGGTACTAGAAGTGAAAAACACATCCCACACCATGATAGTTTAGTATAAACAAATTCCTAATCCTGTCAAGTTACCAAAAGTAAGAAACAATCCTTACAACACATCTACATGATTATATCTAGATCATTAATCTTATTTGGGAGCTAGGAGCAAGAAACCCATCCTACACCAAATATAATATCCCATAATCAAATTTTTAAATCATGCTCAGGTATTAGGAATAACATACTCATCCTACCTAGAAAACAATGTTTATAACGAAGGTAGGACACGCCAGGACATGCCATCGCCCTCCTCCCATCCCATCCCTTCTAGGCTGAATTAGTGACAGCGTCAGTATCACAGACTTGAAGGAGACGGACGCTGCATGTCAATAAGGAATTTATGATTCCAGAGTCTACATTTCCACCTAGACTTCTCTGTCTCATTAAAATTCGAGGGAGAATGTTTTTGTAAGGAGGAGGAGGAGGATCTCTCTCTCTCTCTCTCTCTCTCTCTCTCTCTCTCTCTCTCTCCTGTACATTAGTTAGTTTATGTGCGGGGTTAACACTCGCTCACAAAGTGGCTGCCCCTATGCAAACGAAGTGGAAATGACTACGGACATAGCATATTTAGCTTATTTTGTCCATCTCGTATCCCTCTTCCTTTGCCGCTCAAATATCTCGTGTTCCAAGTTACCGCGAGAGAGAGCCGCTGCAAAGATTGGAAGTAGCTATCTAATGCTGGGGTCACACATACACGTATCACGACGGCGTATGCCCACGTATGTGGTTCGTGGGCATCTTCGCGGTGAAATGACCTTGAACAGCTGGTAAACAGGACGCGGGCTGACGGACGTAAAGCCAGCACCGTACTTTTCACCACAAATGTTCGCGCAACATTGTGGGGCCGGAAGGTACAAAAGAGCCGACCTGTAAACAGAGCTTTCAGTTCCCCTTGTCAACTTTGTGCAGCAAGTGTTCGCCACAGTTCTGAATCATCATGGATTAAACAAAACAGCAGCCTTAGGAACTCAGATAACAACTGTTGAAATGAGATTCATTCGCAGCCACACAAAACTAATACAATAAAAATGCATTACAAGAGCCCAAGACTAACCCTAGAGCACTTAATGTGCACCAAAACACACATCAATTACACTTAAGTAAAATATGAAGCTATTCCAACTCAAAAACTACACAATGAAAAGGAAATAACAGCAAAACAGACAGAAAGAGAGACTTCAATGAGCACCAGATAGAAAATAACCAGAATTATTAAGATACTTACAAAATACTTATAATATGAAATACAAATATATACTTAAGAAGACATTTAACATTTAAAATATAAATATATACATTATTTACACTATAAGTTCTCGATGAAGCTCGAGAGAGAGAGAGAGAGAGAGATGGAGAGAGGAGAGAGAGAGAGAGAGGAGAGAGAGAGAATGTAAAAGCACCAAGTATTAGATTTCTTTTTTTTCTCAGATGTAGTTTTGTAGTTTGTGTTAGAAAATTTTGCTTTTGTCTTATGTGTATATTTTGGTCATATACTATTTTGTCTTGCGTTGGTTTTTCCATTTCATATGTCGTGACTCTGATGTTTGTTTGCTACTGTCAAAGTGAATGCAAAAAAATGTCTTTATTTAAAAAGATTTATTGTATTGAAATAGTTTTACATGTCTTACGTGGCACTATTGACCTGAAGGCGCCGACCTGATCTTTTTTATACCGCGTTACAGCGTTGCCACGTCGTATAGGGTTGTAAACTTGCTAGTCGGTTTCCCCGCAGGCTACCGCGCAATGAGGAGACCCAACGCGCAATGAGGAGACCCAACGCCTGGAGCTAGATCAGGTGACATTTGGCGTGACCACACACGACTTGTTTTGTACATTTCAAAAAAATACACAAATACAGTACAGTAACCCAAAACATTTCTGGAACTTCCGTTGCAAGACTGATGGGAAGCAAAACTAATACATCGCCATACATAAAGCATAGGAATGAGAAAATATATGATGACCAGAGAAGAAGTACTGCACAAGACCTACTGTCAGGAAATATTCAGATAACGCAGGAGGATAACCAAAATTTCGACAACCAACATGAGACAATAGTCAATGAATTCATTGAACAACATAGACACAGAACGAATCCGCATCATGCAGCCGACATAAACAGACTCAATGAAGACTGCCCTCTAACAAGGAAAATAGAATTATGGGAAATCAAAATAATAATTAAAAGTTTTAAACACAAGGCACCAGGAAGAAGTGGAAGAATTAACAAGGTCATAATTCAAAATTTACCAGACATTGCACTTGAAAAATTGAGAGAAATATACAATTGGGCTCTCTCAATGGGATATTTTCCAATTATATTCAAGAATGCAATAATGATTTTGATACCCACCCAAACCAGGAAAAGATACGTGCCAGGTAGAAAATTTTAGACCAATATCACTACTAGAAATACCTGGCAAATATTTGAAAAAATAATAAACAACAGACTAGTGTTGTTGCCTAGAATGGTAATCAGCTACACAATAAAAAGTCAATATGAATTTAGAAAAGGAAGAGGAACCCAGATTGCAATAGCAACAATATATGAAAGCATTGCAACTATCACAAAAGAAGTAGATATCTATGCAACCTAGTATGTAGAGTATAACAAAGGCATTTGACAAAGTATGGATACAAGGACTTCAATACAAAATATTACATCTCAACCTTCCAGGCATTTTTGAGAAAATACCATGCAACTTCATCAAAGATCGAACAGCAGCAATCAGTCACTAATTACACAGGGAATCCATTCCCGTTACTAAGTGGAGTCCCACAAGGATCTGTACTCAGTCCAACATTATTCATATTATATACATCAGATATGACTCCACCACCAGAGTACTGTACTGATGTCTGCTTTGCAGATGATATAACTCAAATAGTCATACACCCAGAAAAACGTACAAGGAGAAGGGACCCAAATTTGAAAGACAAGTACCACAAAAAACAATGAACCAAATTGAAAGAATAAATCAATTTGAAAAGAAGTGGAAGATAAGACAAATAAATCCAAATTCCAACTAGTACCGGTATCTGCATACAACCTGCATAAATATTGTTAGACCAACAACCAATGAATTTTACTAAAAGTACAAGAATACTAGGAATGCAATTCGGACAAAGGGAATATCAAGACATGTGAGAGAAAGGCTAAGGATAGCAAGAACACAAATACAAAGCTGAAAAGGTTTAGGAATATGAACACATCTCTTCAAAATCCATTTCTACAAAAGCCTAATCAGACCAATAATGGAAATAGTTCCACCAATACCCACGTGCTTAGCTCGACTTCCAATATAAGTGCATTACAAAACTCCAAATAAGATTCTAAGGTCTGCAGTGAGAAACAATCAAGAAGATGACAATCTGAATATAGAACAAATACATAAAAAATACAAAGTAGAACCAATTAATCAGAGATTATACAGACTGGCAACCAATATATGGAGTAAACTAGTTCAATACAATAGTGAATTAGTAGAAGAATCAAAAGCAGAAGAGAGAAACCTTGACCCAAACAACACAGACCACAGATGGTGGAGAAGAGTATCTTCATATATTCATCGCGATGAACCTCGACCATTACACTATTAATTAAGAAATGACTTGTGAAAAAAATAATGTAGATATAATGTAGATATAATGCAAAATCATTATGATAATTAAAATTAAGTTTAGAGTTAAGAAAATTGGAACTTTATTAAATATGATTATATTATGTATAAAATCAAAATATGTAATCTGTACAATTCACCATGTCATATAATGTATAATCATTATTGTATTATGTTAATATTAGCTAGAAAATTGTACCCTTACCCAAATATAATCGTGGTAAACCACACTTTACCTTACTCTTACTAATACTTAACTTTCTAAACTGTAGTTGGCTACGGCGCTCCAGTGAGTGAACTCAGTGCCCGGCCGACCCGTCAACGTCCACGATTTTATGTATATTTTACGGAACATTTACGGTTTACTGACGTAAGCTGTTGCCAACTACCAATTTCCGCTCATGCGTGCACGTGCGTGCTTTGATACGCGAATGTATGACCTTAGCATAAAGCGGTGGCCATGTTGGATGCGGCCAAGTGCGCCCGGGTTCGTCTTCAGTTGGTTATTTGGCCTTACTAGCAAACGGACGTATACTTCCCGACTCGCACATTTCACAGGACTGCCAACCCTTGCTTCACGTGTTGCGTCCCAATTCAGGATAACTGGATACCGCCTTTGGATATCTACGTTAAGCCTAGGACGAGCTCGAGTATTGCCTCGGCCTGTTTTCTTTCCTACTGATGTATTTCCTCGACTTTTACGAACCTCTCTAAGTATGTCCCATGCTCGCCACCCGAATTTCTCTCTCTCCAGTCATATCAGCAAACCCTCCTTTTGATCCCCTAGTGGACCTTTCTCTCAGCTTACTACCCATCGTTTGCATGATAGTATAATTCCAATTTGCAAAGAAAGCGGTATAAGTGAGTTTCGATTGCCTGCGCCACTCGTGAACACGTTGCTAGTTTGTGAATCCTCATCATTTCTATTTCAGGGTATTAATTAACGCTTCAGTTTTCAAAATAATCACTTTTCTTCATCACTACGTAAGACTGATGATATTTGGTCACCTTTCCGTATGATGATGTCTGGGTTGCTACTTATTTCTTTAGTTACTAGAGCGTGGCTTCCTTCCCGAAGCCAAGAGAATAGAAACGGAGGCCCTTATATATCGACTTTTTACAACTCCGAGATGATGGTAAGCTAGAACTAACACCTACTATCATTGATGAACTTGTTGGAGAAGCAGGACGGCAGAGGTGACAAATCATCAGTCTACGTAGTGATAAAGAAAAGTTATTATTTTGAAAAGATAGATAGGATCCTCCTGGACACTTCCAAATTCCAACGTTTATCAAAGGACCCCACCGAGGACCTCAGAAAGAAAGTGTCAAGGCTTGTGACTATGGCCAACAATCAGCAAGACCTCGTAAAATTCCCTAAGGTAAAAGGAGACTATGGGCCGGGTTACTGCTACGGAACAGTGAAAACGCACAAGGCAGGCAACCCCCTAAGGCCCATCATCTCTCAGATGACATCCCCAACCTACAAAATAGCGAAGGTCCTGAATGACTTGCTGGTACCTTACATAACCGGTGCATATTCGCTGAAATCAGCGGTGGAGTTTATTGATCTCTTACAGGAAAAAGGACCAGAAGACGACATTGCCTCACTCGACGTTGAGAGTTTGTTTACGAATGTTCCCGTCGAAGAAACGATCGACATCATCCTTGATCGTATATACAGGTCCGAGAAGAACCCGCTGCCCATTTCCGAAGATGTCCTCCGAGATATGCTGAAGGCTAGTACTATGGAGGCCCCTTTCCTCTCTCATCAGGGGGAATTATTTCGACAAATAAACGGAGTCGCCATGGGATCCCCACTACGGGTTCTTTTTGCAAATATGTACAAGGCCACCGTCGAAAAAAGGACCTTTAGAGAACATCAAAAACCTAGGATTTAGGGGCGATACATCGACGATATTTTCGTCACAATAAAAGAACCTGACGATGCCAGAAAACTAGCAGATGCTCTAAAAAGAACCTCAGTGCTCAACTTCACCACAGAGCACACCCAACAGAACACTTTGCCATTTCTTGAAGGACAGTTTAAGACGACCGTTTATGCGCAAGCAACGAACGCTGGCAGTTGTTTGAACGCACGCGGGGAATGCCCGGACGCATACAAAAAGTCTGTCGTGAGTACGTTTGTCAACAGAGCCTTCACACACAGCTCATCATGAAGAGACATACAAAACGAACTCGATCGAATTCGCCAACTACTAACAAACAACTGCTATGCAGATCAAATGATCGAAGCAGCAATAAAAAAGAAAATGGACGAATTTTACCAACACGACACGACGACGAAAAACGAGGAGAACTTGATTGTTTACCATCGTTATAATTAACATGTTCGTGAGCTGATGAAGCCTTTCCGTTGTTCAGAAGTGAGCAATGTAGCTATTATGTGCATTGCTGATCGTTTCCAAAAATCCGGGATTGACCAGATTACGTATCTTCCCTGACTGGGGGGGTCCTGGGGTCTGACCCTTATTTCACAAGCGTGAGTTATCGTAAACATTTGAATCCTAAATTTTTTCGTCCTTTTCAGACCTGTAATTCCAATTTTCCTCTTGTCTATGAAGCATGGAAATTTATATAAGTTGCAATATACGTTGATGTTCGTCATGATGCAACGTGACTCTCGAGCGAGAGTAATTGTGTTTCATAAAGCTGCAAAGGGTTCATCATGTAAATTGATTCTGAATATGTATATATATATATATATATATATATATATATATATATATATATATATATATATATATATATATATATATATGTGTGTGTGTGTGTGTGTGTGTGTGTGTGTGTGTGTGTGTGTGTGTGTGTGTGTGTTATTGCCTGTATATGGGTGCCATATTGAATATTTAACAAGGTACTCTACTCACCTTTTTTATTCTTCCTTTCGTAAGTAATGATAAAAAAAAAAGTTTTCCCCAGAATCGTTTTCAGGGCAATAAAGTTCTCTGTGCCTGTATTGTTAATGATCGTGTACCGTAAACCAAATGTAATATATGTTATACTCAGTACGCAACGCCAGCAATGTAGGTGGACAATTTTGCTGCGTGTAAGCTGATAAATATTACAAATAAACACGTCAATACCGCTTCACTGAAAAGTGTGTGCTATGTTAACTCTTAAGATTATTTCTCTCTCTCTCTCTCTCTCAACTTACATGCACCAAACTCGTCCACCACCATTGCTGGCGTTGTGTACTGAATATGTTGACAAATCTTACATTTGGCTACGGTACACGATCATTAACAGTATACACACACACACACACACACAGATATTTGCATTCAAACTATTGTGGAACAATTTCTTCAAATATTTACTAAAAGGAAGAATGAAAACCTTGGTGGGTAGAGTACCTTGTTAAATATTTAACACGACACCCATAGACTGGTAACGTTACATCACCCATTATAGATTTAGAACTTTTATTAAGATATTCAGACATGTGATGCTTAATAGAATTTTTCAAGATGTTGCTCTAAGCAACTTAAATGCTGGTAGTGTGTTTTGCTCGCCTGTTCTATAATATGGTCTTTGAAAACGGCTACTTTTAATTAAAAAGGAAAATTGTTTAGGTATTAAGGTACTTGCGATCATTTCATTAATATGTTTGCGCCTTTCTATCCTTTTTGTCTGTTTGTTTGGCTGTAACTAGCTTGTTATCCTTCGTATAGAGATATTAAATGGGTAAGAATTCAATCATAATAAATAAATGATAGGTTTTATTAAATTTACAGCGTCGCATTCTTTCATATTTTCTATATTCTCATTACATCACAAAATTTATCACTGATTTAAGAGATATTGTTTGCTTTTAAGATACGTCATTCTAAGGCAATGCCCTTACAGATTGTTCAAAAGCCATTTTTATAAATATCATTCCAGACACTGGCTTGTTCTGCCCTTATCGACCACGTAAGGGCAAGTGTTTGATTTCTGTCTAAATACCCTCTATCTAAGAACAGCATTGGGTACAATAATAATAATAAATAAAATAATAATAATAATAATAATAATATTTTTTTTTTTTTTTGCTCTATCACAGTCCTCCAA
>NC_087205.1:28864353-28869353 GCF_015104395.2 Macrobrachium nipponense | reverse complement strand
TAAAAATCCAAGCCATCTCTCCACGCCAATTTATATTCGATTGCACACTTTCGCCCACCCACAATCCCTCCCCCAGCCCCCGGAATTTGTCGTGAGCGATGTAGCTCCATAAAGGCAGCGCACAAGATGTATGCTGCACCGCTGTATCACAGCTGCCACAGCGCCCGGTCATAATGCATAGGGAAACAGGCTCGTAAATTCCCCAGCGAATGGGATCACACAGTTATGGAACGAATAGAAATAGACTGCGTTCATGAATTTTGGAAGAACACGACCCCTCGCCCCCCAATCGCCCCATTTGCATTATTATTAATAGCGAGCATCGGCGGATGTTACGAATTCCGGGAAGCTCTCGCCTTATGCACGCACGAATACTTTCACGGTCGTCGTGTGTTTCGGGACCTGATGATTGGTCGCTTGGGGAAAAGGGGAAGTGGGGAGGGAGGCGCCCAATCTTGCTTCTAGTTCGTGGGATTTGCTTATCTTAATTTTTTATCTAGATATGCAATTTGAGAGATATATATTAATTATATATATATATATATATATATATAAATATATATACATATGTATGTATATATACACATACACACACACACACACACATATATATATATATATATATATATATATGATATATATATATATTATATATATATATTACGATCTGTGTCGTATCTCCTTTACTTTCACTGGTTCTCAACTTATATTTAATTTTCCTAACCAACAGATTTCCTTCTAACTCCAAACCCGAAAAAGGCAAGCTATAACGTTTCTTGACTAATTAATTCCCCTCTCAGAAATGCTTTTGCATCTGCTAAAACCTCGTCTTCATCTTGCCTTAGCTCTATGAGAGGTATATCCCATTGTATGGCTTCGCTAGTGACCTGCGCGACTTGGAAACCTTCCGTCTCATGAAAACTCCTGCTGAGAGCATCAGCAACAACATTAAATTTGCTCTCTATATATTTGAACTTTGCATCAAAATCTCTGATAGTTAGAAACCATCGAGCTCTTTTGGGAGACAAATCGGGTTTATTAAAAAGATCGAGTAATGGTTTGTGGTCTGTAAGAACTTCTACTTTATTCCCCATCAGTAACATTTTAAAATGAACTAAGCTCGACACTATTGCAAAGGCTTCCTTATCTATGGTGGCCATGGACTTCTCGTTGGTGCCTTTTGTCCTGAACTTCCTGCTATAAAAAGCTATTGGATGAAATTTCCCATCAAACTTTGCATTGAAGGTTCATGCACCCTATAGCCCTTCAACCTGGCTTCATCAGTCACTAATGTAAAAGGTTCCTTAAAATCTGGAAACTTCAAAACCGGGGATTCATTAGCGCGTCTTTAAG
Source organism: Macrobrachium nipponense (assembly GCF_015104395.2). Classification (NCBI taxonomy): domain Eukaryota; kingdom Metazoa; phylum Arthropoda; class Malacostraca; order Decapoda; family Palaemonidae; genus Macrobrachium; species Macrobrachium nipponense. Next base: position 28,868,000 of record NC_087205.1, on the reverse strand, counting down.
CTTTTGAAAACTCTCCGCCTGGGGTTCCTTCTATTGAAATTGAACGTCTTCCCGCAACACATCAGTTAGGGGAGCTGCATGTTAGAAAACCCCTTTTACGAACCTCCTGAAGAAACCGGTGATACCCAGGAATGACTTAATCTCTTTCTTTGATCTGGGGGTGCGAAAATTCGCTATTGCTTTGACTTTATCGTCATTTACTCTAACCCCTTCCTTAGATATGACGTGACCTAGATATGTGATCTGCTTTTTCAAGAACGAGCACTTGGCTAGCTTGATTTTCAGCCCCGCTAATCTAAGCCTCCTAAGTACTTCTGTAAGCACTTCCAGGTGTTGCGCGATCGTGTCCGTTGCGATCAGGATGTCATCCATATACACAAAAACATTTTTGCCCAATAACCCGTGCAAAACCTGGTAAAAGTCATCGGACTGCCCGACAAACCGAAAGGCATTCGCGTAAATTCATAGTGTCCCTTGGGCACTAAAAAGGCGGTATATTCCTTGCTACTCTCGCTGAGAGGGACCTGTAAGAAACCTTGCGCCAAATCAATTGAGCTATAAATATTATGGCCCCCAATTTCGACAAAAAGATCTGGTATGCACGCGACTGGATAGCGGTCAGGGATCGTTTTCTCATTTAAATGTCTAAAATCGACGCATACACGGACCGAACCGTCTTTCTTAGGTACCGCTAACAAGGGAAAATTGTAGGGAGACACACTGGGTCTAATGATTCCTTCTTCTTCCCATGTATTAACCTCTTTCTCTACCTGTTCTCTGATTTTGAAAGGTATGCGATATGCAGGAATATAAATAGGTTTTGAGTTGCTCTCCAAATTTACCATATGCTCTAACACATTAGTCAATCCCAATTTATCCACCTTGCAAGGCTACTGTATCCCCAAATTCTGCCAAGAGCCCGCTTATCACTTCAACGTGTTCGCTATAATCCGAATTAGCCAAATGTTCTCTGAATGTTCGTTTCCTTGATTGTATTTCTGCCTCCGAAAACTCAGGTTTCCCCTCTACGATAGCCACAGAACCACTATCACAATTCCAATTTTGGAAATCCACTATATATGTGTTTTTCTGGTATCTCCTAGCTGTATCATTACAGTTTAATAGCTCCACCCACGTAACCCCATTCTTGGATACACTGTTCACCGATACCGTGCTAACAACTCCTCTGAGCTTTTCGCTGTTTTCAATAACACACACATCTGTGGGTTTTCTCATTTCCTTCAATTTAACTTTTACCATAATCTTTGAACCTGGTAGTAACATAATATCTTCAAATAAAACACCTTTATATTTGTGGTTAGTATCTCCCTTTGCCACCGCCCCATACAAATTACCACCCTCAGTATCATCCCCAGCATTGTTAGTATCAGAAATAACATCCATATTAGTATCATCACCAGCATTGTTAGTATCATTGTTACCACTATGAACTCTGATAGAACCTCAGTAATCATCTCCCATATCACCAACGTGTGTTTTAAAATTAGCTTTCCCATAACACTCGTATCACCGCCATTAATACCACCGAGCACCTCTCCGCTTTCAATAACCTCCATCTCCTCTGTTCTATTCACGTCCTCATATGGTATGTGGTAACCCATTTTCCCGATTGTTATCCCATTAGCACCCACATGGATCGAAATCTTGTGTCTTCTACAAGCAGGATGACCCAACAAGATTTTATTACCTAACGCAATTCCTTTTATTACCAAAAAAGGTTCTGTTAACACTCTGTCACCGAGAGCAAACTGTATTTGAACACAACCCAGGGTATTTAATCTATGGGCTTGCACATCACACACTGTCTCCGTTGAGGGCTGCAAAGGGTAATTGGAGAACATGGATTGATACAAATTATAGTCCATTAGATTTATTGATGCCCCGGTGTCTATAAAAACCGGGATATCCACATCCCCAACTGTTCCATAGATTATAGGCCTGGGCTCTGGGGCATCCCCCACGAGACCACAATGGCATATACCAATCACCTGTACCCTTTTTTTTGATCAGGCTTCCAAAAATTTCGCTGATCCCTTTGTTCTCTGGTTTGACCTGCCTGGGAAGTTCTCACATTATAATTACCAGAACCTTGAGGTGCAGGTCTCGCATCTCTCCATATCTGAGGCGGACAAGACTGCCAATAATGATCAGTACTTTTACAAATTCCACAATATTTAACCCTACACAATTTCTTTGGATGTCCTGGTTTATTGCAGTTGAAACAACGCAACTGCTGTTGCTTTTGATCGATCGATCTTTTGTTATACTCAACTTTTGCACACAGACAATGAGAAGAAAGTTCTGTGTCTCTCTGTACTCTATCCCTCGGGCCTGTCCCGTTAAAAATTGTGCTATCTACGGTGGGACATTTAGACCTGTTTATCTATTTGGGTATAAAGTAATTCTTCGTCTGAGGTAGGCTCAACCTTTTCATCAAAGCTATCCACTATTGCATCGGGTACCTCGTGTAAGAGCAGGGAAAAATAGATCTTTTATGAACATTATTTAGAGGGAGATTATCCCCTGTAACCTATTTGATGATTTTTTCAAGTTTTTCCTACCCAATCTGCCACTGCGTCAAACATCTTTGAACTATGTTCTACAAGGCTATTAGTGCCTTTCCGTAGTTTATAAAGACCTCAAAGGTCTCTCACCATATCTCCGTGTTCCTTTGAGCCATATGCTGTTTTCAAAAATGCTTGCAAGTCTGTACAGGTACGACATTTTGTAAATTGGAAACTCCTTGACCTATGACTGAGGTCTCCCTTATTGAAATCTAGCAAAGCTTTCGCCTCTCTGAATGCCTCTACATCGTCTACTATATTCTTTCCAGCTAAATAGTTATTAACTCCTTCTATGAGTACTTACAGGCTGCGACAATACGCCATCCACAATCCCTTTGAATGGGCTGACCCCCGCAGAAATGTTTGTCACGTGATGTAGTAGCGTCGGAGGTTTAGCATCCGCCATTTTATCTTGTTTCCCGAGGCTGTTTTTTCCGTTACACTTCCCCGATCTCAATAACATCAATATATTTATATACACTAAACGCAATCAAGAAAAATCAACAGAAATTTTCCCCCAATAATGGATAACAAAAGGTAAGAGTGCCCCGTCCCCAATCACAAAATCAACCCCACGAAAATGACAATAAAAAAATAATAATAAGGAGGGGATAGGAAAAGAAAAAAAATGCAAGATGTTTCCGAGCCAACTTACCCCTCTCTCTCTCTCTCTCTCTCTGGCGTGACTCGCCGCAAAAATCCCACTCAGGTAAGTTCGCCACACACAAATACAAGGAACATGAACAAGAACAAAAGGGCAAAGAAAATCCACAAAATATAAAAAGAGAAAAAAAAATAAGAAAGAAAAAAAAACTCAAAAATACACTTACGTCTTCATATGACCGTAAACCGAATTCATATACACCGCAATCATGCACGAACTGCGAAACACTTTAATATGTCGAAAATTAAACTTTTTCTCCTCAGGTTTTTTTCAAACACCTTTATCCCGTAATCTCAAGAGATCAAACTGACTTGGCTTGGGAGAGGAAGTCTGAGGAACAGCTTCTCTCTGTCGAATCAGCAGTAATGACCCTGAGTTGCCTGTGACATGATTAATAA
>NC_087205.1:28844353-28856853 GCF_015104395.2 Macrobrachium nipponense | reverse complement strand
TAGCTGAACGTGACTTTAAGATGCAAGCTCTACCACAGGAAAAATGTCAGACATTCGTAGCCGAGCGTGTTAATAAGGCATTGACGAGGTACAAAATATATCTTATTAAAGGACGAAAGAGCTAAGCTGCAAACTTTCTCCCTATTTTTTTCTCCCCTGTGTTATTCACTTATACATTATATGTATATATAATATATATATATATACTATATATATATATATATATATATATATATATATATATAATATATATATATATATATATATATATATATAGATATATATATATATATATATATATATATATATATATATATATATATATATATATATATATTACACGCATATATATCGAATAGTGATCGCTATGAACAAATATATATCATGAAATCTCATATAAGTAACAAGATAAGATCACATTTTTATATTTTCGTTTTCTTAAAAAAAAAAAAAAAAAAACTCTATCTTCAACAACAGTGATGTTAACGATATCTATGATTATGACCAACATTTTGTTTTGTTTTTATTTAGCAAGATACACTGACGCCGCTAATAACTATTCGTATTGTTTTATGTACTTGAAAATGTTTAAGGTTTCTTTGCCTTTGATTACAATCAAAACTATTTTTGCTACTAAGCAAGTGTTGAAATAAGACATTGTAAGGGGGTAGTAGGGTATCATACATTTACATTATATCCAGGTAATATATATTTATTTCCATTGAGGTGTGTTATACAAAAACCCTGCTCAGCTGAATAATGAATGATACATCAGCATGACGGAATAGATACAAAAAATGTTTATAAATTAATAAGGCATATAAACACATACACACACAAACATACATGCACACGCACACAGGCATATATATATATGTATGCCTGTAGTCTATATCAATATATATACTATATGATATATAATATATATAATATATATATATATATATATATATATATATATATATATATATATATATATATATATATATATATGATTTATATATATATATATATATATAATATGACATACCCACACACACACACACACACACACATATATATAATATATATATATAGATATATATATATATATATATATATATATATATATATATATATGCAATTTATTCTAGACGTCAAAAAATATTAAAATCAAACACCAGGAATTTTTAAAGGTTCTCCCTATTGTCCAGAAGTTGACGTTACCGCCAATATCGCCAATAACAGTTAATTGTTACTATGGCAACTCAGCCAGCGAAAGTCTGGAATATTTGAATCAAAACACCGTATAAGATCTATCTTATGTCAATCAAATTTGATACGAAAGAACATCCGTATAGCACAGTGAAATTAACTTCAGGAAATGTAGCTTAAAAATACTTTCATATGATCACCATTGTTGGAAACTGTGGAGATACTTTAGAAAGAAAAACCGTTAAACATATATTTATTGGATTCTTTCAAATTTGCCAAAGTTGTTTTGCGTCATATTTTGATATTGATTAGACCAACCTGGAAACTATATTTTTTTGCTAGATGTGAAATTATTATGATATTGAACCCTTTTTAATTATGAAAGTATTTTTGGTTTGTGGTCAATAATACTTCATAAATCTATCTATCAATCTATCTATCTACGTATCTATGCGATAAAGCGAAAGATTTTAACGTGAAAATAAATCATTTAGGTATTGCAGTTGTCGCTATTGATCTACAGATAAAACGTCTATTTTTAACATTTCATCTGGCGTACTTTTTGTGCATATATATATAGATATATATATATATATATATATATATATATATATATAGATATATATATATATATATTATAGGTATATATATATATATATATTATATATGAATATATATATATATGTATATGTATATATATACATATATATAAATAAATATAATATATATATATATATATATATATATAGATATATAGATAGATAGTATATATATATATAGATATAGATATATATATATATATATATATATATATATATATAGATATATTATACCAGTATATATATATAATATATATATATATATATATATATAGATATATATATATATATATATATATATATATATATATATATAAATATATATATATTATATATATATATATATAATATATATATATATATATATATATATATATACTATATATATATATGATAATCTATATCTATATCTATATGTGTGTGTGAGTGTGCGTGTTGTGTGTGTGTGTGTAGCTATATATATTTATATATATATATATATAATTACTAGATATCTATATATATATATATATACAATATATATATACTATATATATATATAATATATATAATAACACATTATGTTTATAATTGAGTGCTAAATTAATAAATGATAAACATTTTGATAACCAGAGGGTCATATTTCCCTAATATCTCAACTGCCGTAGTCATTTCAACTAGACATCTTGAACGCTACATTTTTATTTCATCAACTTTCATAAGAATCACATACCAAATTTCCTTTAATAAGGCATAAAGATATAAAAACAAAAAGAAAAAAGAAGCGATGGTACCCAATTAAAAGCTGCAACGTTAACTATGTAAAAACAAAGTTATCTTTTCCAAGTATTGCTGTCAGCTGCAGTTTGCAACGACTCACTGAAGATAATGGCCCCTCTGGTAATTATTTGTGAATAAGCTGGGTAAAAAAAAAAATGTCGGTTTTGCTTCTTGTTATTGCTAAGAGAATCTTCCGTAAATTCGTGTATGATAAACTTCTGAATATTAATTGATTTATTTATTTTGCAGCTGTAATTGATTAGAATCACAGAAATATTGATATCACTTAATGGCTAGTGAGATTTTTTATTGTTTATGTATGATAAAATAATAGAACAAATAAAAATGCAAAATTTATGTTCCTAGATTTTTCCTAAGATTTTCTAGTTGTTTATGTATTCTGTTTAAAGAAATTATAGAATTATAAAATACATAAAAATACAGTATTTATGATTCTACATAATTGCTAAGATTCTTAGGTTGTTTATGTATCCTGTGGTAAAGTAAAGACAGGATTAAATTTGAGAATAAATAAAAAGGTAGTATTTATGATCCTAAATTATTACTTGGATTTCAGTTGTTTATGCGACATTAGTTAAGGGGAAGATAAAACTACAGAATACATACAAAGGCAATACTTGTGTTCTTAAGTGTCTGTTAAGATTTTTTTTTTTCGTTTATGTATCTGGTGGTACTAGTTACAGAAATCATAAAATTACAGAATAAATTAAATAGGCAATATTCATACTATAAGATGATAATTATGATATTTAGTCGTTTATTCACCCAATGGTATCAGTTAAAGAAAATATTATATAAAAAAGATTAAATGCAATTTACTTTAATCACAAAAAAAGTCACCAGCGTCTGTTTTCATAATTAAAAAAGCAAACGGAGATTAAAAATGCTCCATTAACCTTTGGAGGAAAATCGTTATTAAAGATGTCGCACCAGAAAAGGAAATGAGGTAAGCTTTGTCTAGAGTTACCCATGACCCAGTATAAAATAAATAGGAAGACACTCTATCGACAATATAAACACCTGAGTTGCAGTGAGTAATTATTACTGAATTATCACCATTTATTTTATCAGAGAAAACATACTCAGATGTTGAAATATTTACATAGATATTTCAGTGAGTGTGTGTGTGTGTATGTGTGTGAGAGAGAGAGAGAGAGAGAGAGAGAGAGAGAGAGAGAGTAATATTCCCTAAACACCGAAAAATATTCGTAAATACAAAAGCCGTATGAATTACATTTTTACAGTAGTTTTTATGGTAAATTTTAAACCTTAAAGGTCATGCTTTTAGTAAAAAAAAAAAATTAATCGATTTAAAATTTCATAAGCATTAAATTAGAATTATTGTCAAAGTATTTTTTACTAAAACTTAAAAAAATGGGTTCATATATTAGGGTTATCGGAAAAATCCCGTTTGAACGTTTTTGTCAGCGTAATTTCATGGTTATTCACTGTTATGAAATCTCTGCCTGCCATAAAAAAAAGGGGTAATTCCCATCTGCTACTCTCGCAATTGACAAAGATATTTGACTGGTTGTCAATTCCCAGTTGTCTCCGTTCGTTTCAGTTAATGGGAACAATTGTTTAGAATGGGTTTTACTTTCCATTTCAGCTGTTTTTTTTTTTTTACTTTTCTGTAGCTTTCACATGAAAAAACGTTTCATTGTAGGGAGGCATTTGAAGTTATTTTAAACTTATGTATCAAATATTCGGCTTCCACAATAGAAAAATATATTGTTCTTCTTAGTTTTAGTAGCACCCACAACGAAAACACACATACGCACACATCAACCGAAACACACACACACCACAGACACACACACAGACACACACACACCACACACGCTCACACACACACACACACCCACAAAAAATACATATACTATATAATATATATATATATATATAGATATAGTATATGGGTGTGTGTGTGTGTGTGTGTGTGGTGTTTGTGTGCGCGCGCGCGTGTGTGTGTATGTGTGTGTGTGTGTGAACATTCGGATAATTGCCATATTCAGGATTGACTTTGGCTAACAATAAAGAACTATATTCAGAAATGTCATCGTGAGGGAAGGAAAGATAACAAGATACTTATAACCAAGTCTCCATTAACCTCAACATCAGTGCTATAAATGAAATGAGTTGTGATTACAAAGTAATTGTTCAACAGCTTTGATTTACTGGCCAAATACGAGGCCATTTAACAGAACGTGTTATCTGGAAGTTTCAGTAATGTAAATAGTATAACAGATTTCTTTAGTAGGAAAAAGATATGATAAGGAATAAAAGAATTTTGTAACTGAAAAAAAATCCCTGAGAAAAGACGAAGCGTTAAAAAAAAAGAAAAAAAAAAATGGGAACTCTTAATGATAACGGATGGACAACAGCAGAACTGGTTTATGGTTGAAAATACATGACAGGAGACGAGTTGCTGCCCCAAGTGAAATGGAGGAAGTTGGTCAGAAACACTGGCCCTCCAGAAAGATGGAAAATATGAAGTGAAAAGAATAAAAGTCTTGGTAATTAAGACAAGCCTCTTTAACCAACGGGCACAATCCTATTACGGTTATTAGAAATAAGATTTTCTCTAATAATTCCTGTTCTAAGTGACTCTTGATAACAATGAAACGCACAAAGGTAGTAGAAATTCAGCATAAGTTAATAGGTCAAAGCTCTACTATATTATAACAGATATACCTAACGCATTATTAGAAATTTCGCAAAAGCTCTTGAACTATATTGAACTAACAACGTTAATCATTGAAAGTTAATTTACAATCATATTCATTTCAGTATGATCGTGCTAAGGCCCATTCACTTTGATTAACAAATAATGACACTATGAGTTGCAGTATGGTCAATATACATCGTTATTTGGTAATTGCTGATTTTAGTCATATGTTCAATTTGATATAATTTTCAGAGGGAAAAATGATAGTGTTTATCAGCATATATTATGATTATGATAAATATAGTCAAAAATAAATCATTAGTGTATGTAAAACTCTTTCAGTAAGCCAGAAACACATTCACTCCTTAATATATCCCCAATTTTATATCGATTCTAATTACGAAAGCATCCAGATCGAGGGTGATTTGTAAGGTCAGAATCGATATGAACTTATAGCGTCCCTGTTGGCTGATTGGATAGCGTCACTGACTGTCCTGATTTCGTCCCCGTCCACTTGGACGGTGGTTCGATCCCAATTGGGGGGACGCACTTATTATCAATTAAAAAACTCCCCTTCGGTACATATATGAAAATATATCATTTGGGAGGTAAAGTGAATTTAGATATTAAAGGACATTTGTTTGCTTGAATTGATATATAAATGGATCACGGTTCGATGTGATAATTATCATAACAAAAGGCTACGTGCTGTCAAACGCTCGAATTGGCCAAACATGGTAGACGGGGTTCCATATCGATTCTAATTACGAAAGCATCCAGATCGAGGGTGATTTGTAAGGTCAGAATCCGATATGAACTTATAGCGTCTCTGTTGGCTGATTGGATAGCGTCACTGACTGTCCTGATTTCGTCCCCGTCCACTTGGACGGTGGTTTCGATCCCATGGGGGGACGAAATTATTATCAATTAAAAAAATTCCCCTTCGGTACCATATTATGAAAATATATCATTTGGGAGTAAAGTGAATTTAGATATTAAAGGACATTTGTAGCTTGAATTGATATTATCTATTATATCTATATAGCTATCTATATATATATATATATATATATATATATATATAATGCAAATATGGTTTATATTGAGTGCTAAATTAATAAATGATAAACTTTGATAACCAGAGAGTCATTATTTCTCTAATATCTCAACTGCCGTAGTCATTTCAACTAGATCATTCTTGAACGCTACATTTTTTTTCATCAACTTTCATAAGAATCACATACCAAATTTCCTTTATAAGGCATAAGATACAAAAAAGAAAAAAGAAGCGATGGATAAAAGCCACATTTAAAAGTTGTCAACGTTAACTAGTGTAAAACAAAGTTATCTTTTCCAAGTAATTGCTGTCAGCTGCAGTTTGCAACGACTCACTGAAGATAATGGCCCTCTTGGTAATTATTTGTGAATAACCTGGGTAAAAAAAAAAATTTTTGGTTTTGATTATTGTTATTGCTAAGAAGAATCTTCGTAAAATTCGTGTATGATAAACTTCTGAATATTAATTGATTGTATTATTTTGCAGCTCTAATTGATTAGAATCACAGAAATATTGATATCACTTAATGGCTAGTGAGACTTTTGTTATTGTTTATGTATGATAAAATAATAAAACAAATAAAAAGGCAAAATTTATGTTCCTAGATGTTTCCAAAGATTTTCTAGTTGTTTATGTATTATGTTTAAAGAAATGAGAGAATTATAAAATACATAAAAATACAGTATTTATGATTATACATAATTGCTAAGATTCTCAGGTTGTTTATGTATCCTGTGGTAAAGTAAAGACAGGATTAAATTTCAGAATAAATAAAAAGGCAGTATTTATGATCCTAAATTATTACTTGGATTTCAGTTGTTAATGCGGCATTAGTGAAGGGGAAGATAAAACTACAGAATAAATACAAAGGCAATACTCGTGTTCCTAAGTGTCTGTAAAGATTTTTTTTTTCGTTTATGTATCTGGTGGTGCTAGTTACAGAAATCATAAAATTACAGAATAAATTAAATAGGCAACATTTATACTATAAGATGATAATTATGATTTTTAGTCGTTTATTTACCCAGTGGTATCAGTTAAAGAAAATCTTATATATAAATAAGATATAATGCAATTTACTTGAATCAAAAAAGTCAGCAGCGTCTGTTTTCATAATTAAAAAGCAAACGGGAGATTAAACGCACCATTAACCTTTGGAGGAAATCGTTATTAAAGATGTCGCACCAGAAAAGGAAATGAGGTAAGGTTTGTCAAGGGAGTTACCCATGACCCAGCATAAAATAAATAGGAAGACACTCTATCGACAATATAACCACCTGAGTTGCCGTAAGTAATTATTACAGAATTATCACCATTTATTCCATCAGAGAAAACATACTCAGATGTTGAAATATTTACATAGATATTTCAGTGTGTGTGTTTGTTTGTGTGTGTGTATATGTGTGTGTGTGTGTGAAGAGAGAAGAGAGAGAGAGAGAGAGAGAGAGAGAGAGAGAGAGAGAGAGAGAGTGAGAGGGAGGGAGTAATATTCCCTAAATACCGAAAAAATATTCGTAAAATACAAAGCCAGTATGAATTACATTTTTACAGTAGTTTTTATAGAAATTTTAAACCTTAAAAGTCATGCTTATAGAAGAAAAAATCGATTTAAAATTTCATAAGCATTAAATTAGGATTATTGTCAAAGTATTTTTTACTAAAACTTAAAAAAATGGGTTCATATATTAGGGTTATCGGAAAAATCCCGTTTGAACGTTTTGTCAGCGTAATTTCATGGTTATTCACTGTTATGAAATCTCTGCCTGCCAATAAAAAAGGGGGTAATTCCCATCTGCTACTCTCGCAATTGACAAGATATTTGACCGGTTGTCAATTCCCAGTTGTCTCCGTTGTTCAGTTAATGGGAACAATTGTTTAGAATGGGTTTTGCTTTCCATTCCAGCTTTTTTTTTTCTTTTCTGTAGCTTTCACATGAAAAACCTTTCATTGTAGGGTGGCATATGAAGTTATTTTAAACTTATTTATCAAATATTCGGCTTCCACAATAGAAAAATATATTGTTCTTCTTAGTTTTAGTAGCACCCACACGAAAACACATACGCAAACATCAACGAAAACACACACACACCACAGACACAGACAGACACACACACACACACACACACACACACCACACACACACATTATATATATATATATATATATATATATATATCTATAGATATATATATATGTGTGTGTGTGTGTGTGTGTGTGTGTGTGTGTGTGTGTGATGTGAACATGTCGGATGAATTGCCAAATTCAAGGTTTGACTTTGGCAGACGATAAAGAACTATATTCAGAATGTCATCGTGAAGGAAGGAAAGATAACAAGATACGTATAACCAAGTCTCCATTAACCTCAACATCAGTGCTATAAATGAAATGAGTTGTGATTACAAAGTAATTGTTCAACAGCTTTGATTTACTGGCCAAATACGAGACCATTTATTAGAACGTGTTATCTGGAAGTTTCAGTAATGTAAATAGTGTAACAGATTTCTTTAGTAGGAAAAAGATATGATAAGGAATAAAAGAATTTTGTAACTAAAAAAAAAAAATCCTTGAGAAAATACGAAGCGTTAAAAGAAAGAAAGGAAAAAATGGGAACTCTTAATGATAACGGATGGACAACAGTAGAACTGGTTTATGGTTGAAAATACTAGACAGGAGACAGTTGCTGCTCCAAGTGAAATGGAGGAAGTTGGTCAGAAACACTGGCCCTCCAGAAAGATGGAAAATATGAAGTGAAAAGAATAAAAGTTTTGGTAATTAAGACAAGCCTCTTTTAACCAACGGACACAATCCTATTACGGTTATTAGAAATAAGATTTTCTCTAATAATTCCTGTTCTAAGTGACTCTTGATAACAATGAAACGCACAAAAGTAGTAGAAATTCAGCATAAGTTAATAGGTCAAAGCTCTACTATAATATAACGCAATATTAGAAATTTCGCAAAAGCTCTTGAACTATATTGAACTAACAACGTTAATCATTGAGAGTTAATTTACAATCATATTCATTTCAGTATGATCGTGCAAAGGCCCATTCACTTTGATTAACAAATAATGACACTATCAGTTGCAGTATGGTCAATATACATCGTTATTTGGTAATTGCTGATTTTAGTCATATGTTCAATTTGATATAATTTTGAGAGGAAAAAATAATAGTGTTCATCAGCATATATTATGATTATGATAAATATAGTCAGAAATAAATCATTAGTGTATGTAAAACCCTTTCAGTAAGCCAGAAACACATTCACTCCTCAATATATCCCCAATTTTATCATTTTTCTAGTTTCATTCACCTAATATGCATTATTATGAACAAATCATTAACATTACCAAGGTACCAGGAGTAATAAATGCACCTTACACCAAATATACTTTATTATAAACAAGTCTTTAATCCTACTGAGGTACTAAGAGTAAGAAACAGAGCCTTCACCAAATATATTTAATTAAAAACAAATATTTAATCCAACTAAGGTACTATGAGTAAGAAATAGATCCTACACTAAACAGGCTGTGGGATAAACAAGCCTTTAATCGTATGCAGGTACTAGAAGTGAGAAACACATCCCACACCATGCTATTTTAGTATAAACAAATTCCTAATCCTGTCAAGTTGCCATAAGTAAGAAACAATTCTTGCAACACATGTACATGATCATATCGAGATCATTAATCTTATTTGGGAGCTAGAATCAAGAAACCCATCCTACACCAAATATAATATCCCTTAATCAAATCTTTAAATCATACTCAGGTATTAGGAATAACATACTCATCCTACATCGAAGACAATGTTTATAACGAAGGTAGGACACGCCAGGACATGCCATCTCCTTCCTCCCATCCCATCCCTGCTAGGCTGAATTAGTGACAGCGTCAGCATCACAGACTTGAAGGAGACGGACGCTGCATGTCAATGAGGAATTTATGATTCCAGAGTCTACATTTCCACCTAGACTTCTCTGTCTCATTACAATTCGAGGGAGAATGTTTTTGTAAGGAGGAGGAGGAGGAGGAAGATCTCTCTCTCTCTCTCTCTCTCTCTCTCTCTCTCTCTCTCTCCTGTACATTAGTTAGTTGTATGTGCGGGGTTAACACTCGCTCACAAAGTGGCTGCCCCTATGCGAAGCGAACGAAGTAGAAATGACTCCCGACATAGAATATTTAGCTTATTTTGTCCATCTCGTATCCCTCTTCCTTTGCCGCTCAAATATCACGTGTTCCAAGTTACCGCGAGAGAGAGCCGCTGCAAAGATTAGAAGTAGCTATCTAATGCTGTGGTCACATATCCACGTATCACGACGCCGTATGCCCACGTATGTGGTTCGTGGGCATCTTCGCGGTGAAATGACCTTGAACAGCTGGTAAACAGGACGCGGGCTGACGGACGTAAAGCCAGCACAGTACTTTTCGCCGCAAATGTTCGCGCAACGTTGTGGGGCCGGAGGGTACAAAAGAGCCGACCTGTAAACAGAGCTTGCAGTTCCCCTTGTCAACTTTGTGCAGCAAGTATTCGCCACAGTTCTGAATCATCATGGATTAAACAAAACAGCAGCCTTAGGAACTTAGATAACAAATGTTGAAATGAGATTCATTCGCAGCCACACAAAACTAATAAAATAGAAATGCATTACAATAGCCCAAGACTAACCCTAGAGCACTTAATGTGCACCAAAACACACATCAATTACACTTAAGTAAAATATGAAGCTATTCCAACTCAAAAACTACACAATGAAAAGGAAATGAACTGAAAAATAGAAAATAACAGAAAAAAAGACAGAAAGAGAGACTTCAATGAGTACCAGATAGAAAATAACCAGAATTATTAAGATACTTACAAAATACTTATAATATGAAATATAAATATATATTTAAAAGGACACTCACATTTAAAATATAAATATGTACATTATATACACTATAAGTTCTCGATGAAGCTCGAAAGAGAGAGAGAGAGAGAGATAGAGAGAGAGAGAGAGAGAGAGAGCGAGAGAGAGAGAGAGAGAGAGAGAGAGAATGTAAAAGCACCAAGTATTAGAGTTCCTTTTTTTCTCAGATGTAGTTTTGTAGTTTGTGTTGGAAAATTTTGCTTTTGTCTTATGTGCATATTTTGGTCATATATTATTTTGTCTTGCGTTTGTTTTTTTCATTTCATATGTCGTGACTCTGATGTTTGTTTGCTACTTTCAAAGTGAATACAAAAAAATGTCTTTATTTAAAATGATTTATTGTATTGAAATAGTTTTACATGTCTTATGTGGCACTGCTGACCTGAAGGCGCCGACCTGTTCTTTTTTATACCGCGTTACAGCGTTGCCACGTCGTACAGGGTTGTAAACGAGCTAGTCTATTTCCCCGTAAGCTACCGCGCAATGAGGAGACCCACGTGCTTCGCGGCTAGAAGAAAACCGCGGCGGCGAACGATGCCTATGAGCCTAGCGCCTACCCCGTTGCAGTCACCGTGGGTCCCTGTAAAATGCCTGGAGCTACATCAGGTGATATTTGGCGTGACCACCCACGACTTGTTTTGCACATTTCAAAACTGGAGTGGGCTACGGCGCTCCATTGAGTGGAACTCAGCGCCCGGCCGACCCGTCACCGTCCACGATTTTATGTATGTTTTACGGAATATTTACGGTTTACTGACGTAAGCTGTTGCCAACTACCAATTTCAGCTCATGCGTGCGTGTGCGTGCGTTGATACGCGAATGTATGACCTTAGCATAAAGCGGCGGTCATATTGGATGCGGCCAAGTGCGCCCGGGTTCGTCTTCAGATGGTTATTTGGCCTTACTAGTAAACGATCGTATACGTACTTCCCGACTCGCACATTTCACAGGACTGCCAACCCTTGCTTCACGTGTTGCGTCCCAATTCAGGATAACTGGATTCCGCCTTTGGATATCTACGGTAAGCCTAGGACGAGCTCGAGTATTGTGGCGGCCCTTTTTCTTTCCTACTGATGTATTTCCTCGACTTTTACGAACCTCTCTAAGTATATCCCGTGCTCGCCATCCGTATTTCTCTCTCTCCAGTCATATCAGCAAACCCTCCTTTTGATCACCTAGTGGACCCTTCTCTCAGCCTGCCACCCATCGTTTGCATGATAGTGCAATTCCAATTTGTAAACAAAGCAGTATAAGTGAGTTTCGATTGCCTGTGCCACTCGTCAACGCG
>NC_087205.1:28841075-28843853 GCF_015104395.2 Macrobrachium nipponense | reverse complement strand
GTATTTTTTAAGCTACATTTCCTGAAGTTAATTCATTTCACTGTGCTATACGGATGTTCTTTCGTATCAAATTTGATTTACATAAGATAGATCTTATACGGTATTTTGATTCAAATATTACAGACTTTCGCTGGCTGAGTTTGCCATAGTAAACAATTAACTGTTATTGGTGATATTGGCGGTAACGTCACTTCTGGAGAATAGGGAGAACCTTTAAAAATTCCTGGTGTTTGATATTAATATTTTGGACGTCTAGAATAAATTGCATATATATATATATATATATATATATATATATAATATATATATATATATATATATATATATATATATATATATATGTGTGTGTGTGTGTGTGTGTGTGTGTGTGTGTGTGTGTGTGTGTGTGTATGTATATTATATATATATATATATATATATATATATATATCTATATATATATATATATTATATATATTTATATACACTACAGGCATACATATATAAATATATGCCTGTGTGTGTGCGTGTATCTTTGTGTGTGTATGTGTTTATATGCCATATTAATTTATAAACATTTTTTGTATATATTCCGTCATGCTGGTGTATCATTCATTATTCAGCTGAGCAAGGGTTTTTGTTTGTATAACCACAACCCTCCAATGGAAATAAATAATTTATATTACCTGGATATAATGTAAAATATGATTATGATTACTACCCTCTACCGCCTTACAATGTCTTATTTCAACACTTGCTTAGTAGCAAAAATAGTTTTATTGTAATCAAAGGCAAAGAAACCTTGAACATTTTCAAGTACATAAAACAATACGAATAGTTATTAGCGGCGTCAGTGTATCTTGCTAAATAAAACACATCACTGTTGTTAAAGATAGTTTTTTTTTTTTTTTTTTTTTTTTTTTTAAGAAAACGAAAATATAAAAATGTGATCTTATCTTGTTACTTATATGAGATTTCATGATATATATTTGTTCATAGCGATCACTATTCGATATATATGCGTGTAATATATTATAATATAAATATATATAATTATATATATATATATATATATGATATCGATATTATATTACTATTATTATAAATTATTGATATATATTATGATATAGTATAAGTATAATATCTGATAGTATATATGAATATATATATATATATGGTGATATATATATGTTAATATAATTGATTATATATATATAAATTATATGATATATATATATAATATATAATATATTATATATATATACTAATATATGTATAATAATATAATTACTTATTATTATATATAGGTTATATGGATTATATATGATATATATAGATATAATAAGATTATATATTATTTATATTAATATATAATATAACATTATATAAATATATATATAATATACTATATTATAATTATATATAATAATATTATATATATATATATATATAATATATATATATAATACAATATAATGTATAAGTGAATAACACAGGGGAGATATAGGGAGAAATTTGCAGCTTAGCTCTTTCGTCCTTTAATAAGATATTTTTTGTACCTCGTCAATGCCTTATTAACACGCTCGTCTACGAATGTTTGACTATTATTTTTTCTGTGTGATTCGCTTATATTTTAAAGTCACGTTCAGCTACTGAGGTTTATAAGCATATGTGTATATATATATATACCATATATATATATATATATATATATATATATATAATATATATTATATATATATATAGATATATATATATATGTATATATATATATCTATATATATATATTTAGATATATATAAGATATCTATATATATATAAATATAAATATATATATATATATTATATATATATATATATATTATTCTATATATACATATATTAATCATGAATAGTAGAAATTCAATAGTGTTTAAATGCCCTAGAAAAATATTATCCTTATTTAATATTCTAGTCTAGAATTTCTCTTAAATTCAATATTCATTTTCATTCGAAGGTACAAACAAATTAACAATTCCTCTAACTTCAAGTAAGCAAAAATACAATTGAAAAAGTTTAATAACAAAGACATCAAACAGAAGCACATTGGTTTAAATTGTCTACTGCAAGAACTAAAGAATTTGTTTAAATTCACTATAAAAATCACATAAGTAATCGGAGTATGAACTGGAATAAGAATTTTTGAATTTTTGAAAAGGGATTGTCTCAACATTTACGGGTACATATATCTACGTTAACATTAAGAAAACGCTTAATAATATTTAATCAGAAGATAGTATTAAGGATTTCTTATACTGAGTTGAATGGATACAACTTTATTGTAATTAATTTTCTAAAGGGGGAAATAGATATCTTTTCTATTCTTCAAAACGTGAAATACTTTTATCGTTCTCAATGCTTCCAGGAGGCTTTTATAATCTTGAAAAATAAATAAGTAAACATTTTAGAGAATGAATATATACAAAATCATTACCTCGTTCTCAATTTGTATCTCTCTCTCTCTCTCTCTCTCTCTCTCTCTCTCTCTCTCTCTCTCTCTCTCTCTCTCTCTCTCTCTTCATGTATGTGTAGACACTTACACACAGATATATATATATATATATAAAACCCAGAAGAAAACATTCCCTCCTGCCATTACACAATGTCCTATCAAAAGTAAATAATTAAATGAATAAAAGAAATCATTCCCCAAATCATTCCATGTCTCAATCTCTGAGCAACCATACTGTCATTCTTTTTTCATTCAATTGCGTTGTCTGTGTGCTTCAAATCCACCATTTGCCCTTGGGAGAGGAACCA
>NC_087205.1:28808425-28823075 GCF_015104395.2 Macrobrachium nipponense | reverse complement strand
AGTTCCTTGCTACAATGTTTCTTAAATTCCTCCAACAGCATTAATTCCCTTAAGGAGGAGAAAGAGGCCACCTGTCGGCTCTTTAGCCAATCATCAAACTGCTCTTCCTTGAGCCTAGCAAATTCTACAAATGAAAGAGCAGGGTGCTTAACAAAATTCCTAAATTTTAGGCCATAGGCCTCAGGGACAAGGTCATATGCCTTGAGGACTAACGCCTTCACTTTATTATAATCACGGGCTACACCCTCCTCCAAAGAATTATACACCCGGATTGCCTTGCCCACCAGCCTACACTGAATTAGGACTGTTCACATCTCGGTGGGCCAAGACAACCTGGTAGCTACCCGTTCAAAAGCCTTAAAAAATTCAGGCACATTTCTCTCATCAAATACAGGGACCAACTTCAGAGCTGCCCCTATATTAAATTTATCAGGAGATGGTCCACAGGGAGTACTTAATCTATTAGGAGAACCTTGTAACCTAGCCAACTCCAAATTTACATTGGCCATCTCTAGCTCATGCCGCCTCACCCTCTCGTTCTCTTCAAACTCGAGCTTCATTAACTCTATCCTCTTACAAATTAAACTATATTCACTGTCCTCCTGGGACACTACAGGCTGTGCTGGGGCTACATTCACTGGGACAGGGTTTTCTACTAAAATGGTTAGTGGACACATTAGCTTTAAATTGCAAATTAGCCTGCCCTTCAAAAATTGTTCCAGTACAAGGAGGATCTTCAAACAAAGAAAGACCTGGATTCACACTAACATCCTCAATCACACTACCCTCTCGTTCTGAGTCACTATCACCAACACTGACAAAATCCCTAGCTAAATTCTCTCCTTCAGCCATACCTTGAGCTATCTTACTTTTTACAGCTATCAGCAACTGGGACCTAGTGTTCGCAGCCCTAAGTGGGACACCTAACCAGCGAGCACAACTCACCAAATACTCTTTACTCAATACAGGAAGATGCCAAAGGCAATCTGCCGATAGCAAAAACTCAGCTGGATCAAAAATAAATTCTTCCATGGTTCCAAAATTGAAGGGGGAGTAAGGCAATACACTAAACAGAAACAAATACTGGTAAATCCACTGAGCGCTGTTCCGCCAACCAAAACACCGAGTACACCCGAGTGCAGTCCTGTCACGGTCGCCAACTGTTACAACCTCCCCAGGTTGCAGTACAGGTTCTTTTTAGGTCTTTATATTCTCAAGGATTGCAGTCAGTAAATGTACCTCAGTGACAAGGAAGGACGGAAACAGAAACTCAAGAAAACTTAACAATATTTATTATAAACTAGAACAATGACTTAAATCAACCTTGTGAGATTAAATACACTAAATTGTACAGAATATCAAGAGAACAAATACCTGTTCTCGGGAACTCACAAGAAAACCTAAAGATGATACACTAAGCCCTAAACAAGAGAAAACAAAAACCCCAAGAGAGAAAAACATACTTAATATATAACAAGTTGGATCAAACAAAATAAGGCTAGCCAAAATCACCAATAACCTAATAATAATAAGATAGAAAGAAGTAGGAGATGAAAAAACAAGGAAAACCATTAATACTCCTACCTATAAACACCCAAGCTAAGCAATGTGGAAACTCAGTCCACTAAATACCAACATACAATAAACTATGACAATATATACATGTAAACATACAATATATATATTTATGAATAATGAAAATTGGCAAAATATATAATTTCACTTCAGTGAAATAAACCAGAAGAGTTGAATTTCAGGCCGGATCGTCCATCAAGCTGCTAACGGAAGGGCAAATACTGTACGCCAGGTACTGAAGGGCAACACATCTCCCGATACGAGAGGAACGATAGTACGTCTTACCTGGCGACAGACTCCCTACTAGCCACCTCACGAGTAAAGTAGCTCTCACTCCCGTATAACAGCTGGACGAGGATGACACGGCAGGTAAATCCAGATTCCAGTGCCGGGATACAGCGACGACACAGGTTTTCCGTCAAAATACTCAGACGGGAAAAAGGGGCAGAAACAGTGGTCGCAGATGACAGAGCGTCTGCTAAACTCTCAACAGCAGTGTGAAGGTCGCAGGTGACAACAACACCTGCGCGAGAAAAAGCCGTGATCCAGGGACACACTCAACAGACGTTTTAAAAATATATATGCGTCTTCCAAAATCCGTGAGGGAAATATCCAAGTGCGTGGTCCAAAAGGTAATTATCCAAAGTCGTCCTCCAAATCAAAATAAATGCTGCGACGGGAAAACAGTACTGGTGAGAGCTTGTCAAGACCCGAACTCCCGTTGACCGGTCGACCATGTCCACTCATCACCTTCCCAGTGTTTATAAACACACAAAGCAAAAGAATAACATTCGTTAAAACGATAGTTCACTAATACACAAAAAAGGAGGAGGAGGCGCAAAAACACTGAAACAATCGTAAAGCCACTCAACTTACGGAAACACAAGAGTAAACATACTCAGCAAAAATTTAACTTAAAAGTAAACAAAAAAAGTAAACAAGGCTGATTTAAATCAACAAAAGAAATAATAATAGTTTTACGTTAACCTAATACTATGGCAAACTCAGCCAGCGAAAGTCTGGAATATTTGAATCAAAATACCGTATAAGATCTATCTTATGTAAATCAAATTTGATACGAAAGAACATCCGTATAGCACAGTGAAATTAACTTCAGGAAATGTAGCTTAAAAAATACTTTCATATGATCACCATTGTTGGAACTGTGGAGATGCTTTAGAAAGAAACCGTTAACATATATTTATTGGATTCTTTCAAATTTGCAAAGTTGTTTTGCGTCATATTTTTATAGTGATAAGACCAACCTGGAAACTATATTTTGCTAGATGTGAAATTATTATGATATTGAACCCTTTTTAATTATGAAAGTATTGTGGTTTTGTGGTCAATAAATCTATCATAAATCTATCTATCAATCTATCTATCTACGTATCTATGCGATAAAGGAAAAGATTTTAACGTGAAAATAAATCATTTAGGTATTGCAGTTGTCGTTATTGATCTACAGATAAAACGTCTATTTTTAACATTTCATCTGGCGTATTTTGTGCATATATATATATATATATATATATATATATATATATATATATATATATATATAGTATATATATATATATATATATATATAGTATATGTATATATACATATATATATATATATATATGTATATATATATATATATATATATATATATATAGATATATAATATATATAATATATATATGTATATATAGATATATATATATATATATCTATATATATATATATATATAATATATATATATATATATATATATATATATATATATATGTGTGTGTGTGTGTGTGTGTGTGTAGTCTATATATATATATATATATATATATATATATATATATATATATATATATATATATATATATATATATAATAATGCACATATGTTTATATTGAGTGCTAAATTAATAAATGATAAACCAGAGAGTCATATTTCCCTAATATCTCAACTGCGGTAGTCATTTCAACTAGACATCTTGAACGCTACATTTTTTTTTCATCAACTTTCAAAAGAATCACTTACCAAATTTCCTTTATAAGGCCTAAGATATAGAAAAGAAAAAAGAAGGGATGGTACCCATTTAAAAGCTGTAACGTTAACTATGTAAAACAAAGTTATCTTTTCCAAGTAATTGCTGTCAGCTGCAGTTTGCAACGACTCACTGAAGATAATGGCCCCTCTGGTAATTATTTGTGAATAAGCTGGGTAAAAAAAAATGTCGGTTTTACTTCTTGTTATTGCTAAGAGAATCTTCCGTAAATTCGTGTATGATAAACTTCTGAATATTAATTGATTTATTTATTTTGCAGCTCTAATTGATTAGAATCACAGAAAAATTGATATCACTTAATGGCTAGTGAGATTTTTGTTATTGTTTATGTATGATAAAATAATAGAACAAATAAAAATGCAAAATTTATGTTCCTAGATGTTTCCTAAGATTTTCTAGTTGTTTATGTATTCTGTTTAAAGAAATGATAGAATTATAAAATACATAAAAATACAGTATTTATGATTCTACATAATTGCTAAGATTCTCAGGTTGTTTATGTATCCTGTGGTAAAGTAAAGACAGGATTAAATTTGAGAATAAATAAAAAGGTAGTATTTATGATCCTAAATTATTACTTGGGTTTCAGTTGTTTATGCGACATTAGTTAAGGGGAAGATAAAACTACAGAATACATACAAAGGCAATACTTGTGTTCCTAACTGTCTGTTAAGAATTTTTTTCGTTTATGTATCTGGTGGTACTAGTTACAGAAATCATAAAATTACAGAATAAATTAAATAGGCAATATTTATACTATAAGATGATAATTATGATATTTAGTCGTTTATTCACCCAATGGTATCAGTTAAAGAAAATATTATATAAAAAAAAGATTAAATGCAATTTACTTTAATCAAAAAGTCACCAGCGTCTGTTTTCATAATTAAAAAGCAAACGGGAGATTAAACGCTCCATTAACCTTTGGAGGAAATCGTTATTAAAGATGTCGCACCAGAAAAGGAAATGAGGTAAGCTTTGTCAAGGGAGTTACCCATGACCCAGTATAAAATAAATAGGAAGACACTCTATCGACAATATAAACACCTGAGTTGCAGTGAGTAATTATCACTGAATTATCACCATTTATTTTATCAGAGAAAACATACTCAGATGTTGAAATATTTACATAGATATTTCAGAGAGTGTGTGTGTGTGTGTGTGTGTATGTGTGTGTGTGTGTGAGAGAGAGAGAGAGAGAGAGTGAGAGAGAGAGAGAGAGAGAGAGAGAGAGAGAGAGAGAGTAATATTCCCTAAACACCGAAAAATATTCGTAAAATACAAAGCCCGTATGAATTACATTTTTACAGTAGTTTTTATGGAAATTTTAAACCTTAAAGGTCATGCTATCACTAAAAAAAAATTAATCGATTTAAAATTTCATAAGCATTAAATTAGAATTATTGTCAAAGTATATTTTACTAAAACTTAAAAAAATGGGTTCATATATTAGGGTTATCGGAAAACTCCCGTTTGAACGTTTTGTCAACGTAATTTCATGGTTATTCACTGTTATGAAATCTCTGCCTCCCAATAAAAAAGGGGATAATTCCCATCTGCTACTCTTGCAATTGACAAGATATTTGACTGGTTGTCAATTCCCAGTTGTCTCCGTCGTTCAGTTAATGGGAACAATTCCAATTTTTTTTTTTTTTTTTTGTAGCTTTCACATGAAAAAACGTTTCATTGTAGGGAGGCATATGAATGTTATTTTAAATTTATTTATCAAATATTCGGCTTCCACAATAAAAATATATTGTTCTTCTTAGTTTTAGTAGCACCCACACGAAAACACACATACGCACACATCAACGAAAACACACACACACCACAGACACACATACACAGACACACACACACACACACACACACACACACACATATATATATATATATATATATTTATATTATATATATATATATATATATATATATATATGTGTGTGTGTGTGTGTTTGCGTGTGCGCGCGCGCGTGTGTGTATGTTTGTGTGAACATGTGGGATGAATTGCCATATTCAGGATTGACTTTGGCAGACAATAGAGAACTATATTCAGAAATGTCATCGTGAGGGAAGGAAAGATAACAAGATACGTATAACCAAGTCTTCATTAACCTCAACATCAGTGCTATAAATGAAATGAGTTGTGATTACAAAGTAATTGTTCAACAGCTTTGATTTACTGGCCAAATACGAGGCCATTTAACAGAACGTGTTATCTGGAAGTTTCAGTAATGTAAATAGTATAACAGATTTCTTTAGTAGGAAAAAGATATGATAAGGAATAAAAGAATTTTGTAACTGAAAAAAAATCCGTGAGAAAAGAGGAAGCGTTAAAAAAAGAAGAAAAAAAAAAGGGAAGTCTTAATGATAACGGATGGACAACAGCAGAACTGGTTTATGGTTGAAAATACTAGACAGAGACGAGTTGCTGCTCCAAGTGAAATGGGGGAAGTTGGTCAAAAACACTGGCCCTCCAGTAAGATGGAAAATATGAAGTGAAAAGAATAAAAGTCTTGGTAATTAAGACAAGGCTCTTTTAACCAACGGGCACAATCCTATTACGGTTATTAGAAATAAGATTTTCTCTAATAATTCCTGTTCTCAATGGCTCTCAATAACAATGAAACGCACAAAGGTAGTAGAAATTCAGCATAAGTTAATAAGTCAGAGCTCTACTATATTATAACAGATATAGCTAACGCATTATTAGAAATTTCGCAAAAGCTCTTGAACTATATTGAACTAACAACGTTAATCATTGAAAGTTAATTTATAATCATATTCATTTCAGTATGATCGTGCTAAGGCCCATTCACTTTGATTAACAAATAATGACACTATCAGTTGCAGTATGGTCAATATACATCGTTATTTGGTAATTGCTGATTTTAGTCATATGTTCAATTTGATATAATTCTTAGAGGAAAAAATAACATTGTTCATCAGCATATATTATGATTATGATGAATATAGTCAGAAATAAATCATTAGTGTATGTACAACCCTTTCAGTAAGCCAGAAACACATTCACTCCTCAATATATCCCCAATTTTATCATTTTTCTCGTTTCATTCACCAAATATGCATTATTATGAACAAATCATTAACATTACCAAGGTACCAGGAGTAATAAATGCACCTTACACCAAATATACTTTATTATAAACAAGTCTTTAATCCTACTAAGGTACTAGGAGTAATAAATAGACCCTTCACCAAATATACTTAATTAAAAAGAAATATTTAATCCAACTAAGGTACTATGAGTAAGAAATAGATCCTACACCAAACAGGCTGTGGGATAAACAAGCCTTTAATCCTGTGCAGATACTAGAAGTGAGAAACACATCCCACACCATGCTATTTAGTATAAACAAATTCCTAATCCTGTCAAGTTGCCATAAGTAAGAAACAATTCTTGCAACACATGCACATGTTTATATCGAGATTATTAATCTTATTTGGGAGCTAGGAGCAAGAAACCCATCCTACACCAAATATAATAGCCCATAATCAAATCTTTAAATCATACTCAGGTATTAGGAATAACATACTCATCCTACCTAGAAGACAATGTTTATAACGAAGGTAGGACACGCCAGGACATGCCACCACCCTCCTCCCATCCCATCCCTGCTAGGCTGAATTAGTGACAGCGTCAGCATCGCAGACTTGAAGGAGACGGACACTGCATGTCAATAAGGAATTTATGATTCCAGAGTCTACATTTCCACCTAGACATTCTGTCCCATTAAAATTCGAGGGAGAATGTTTTTGTAAGGAGGAGGAGGAAGATCTCTCTCTCTCTCTCTCTCTCTCTCTCTCTCTCTCTCTCTCTCTCTCTCTCTCTCATGTACATTAGTTAGTTGTATGTGCAGGGTTAACACTTGCTCACAAAGTGGCTGCCCCTATGCAAATGAAGTGGAAATGACTACCGACATAGCATATTTAGCTTATTTTGTCCATCTCGTATCCCTCTTCCTTTGCCGCTCAAATATCTCGTGTTCCAAGTTACCGCGAGAGAGAGCCGCTGCAAAGATTGGAAGTAGCTATCTAATGCTGGGGTCACACATACACGTATCACGACGGCGTATTCCCACGTATGTGGTTCGTGGGCATCTTCGCGGTAAAATGACCTTGAACAGCTGGTAAACAGGACGCGGGCTGACGGACGTAAAGCCAGCACCGTACTTTTCGCCGCAAATGTTCGCCCAACATTGTGGGGCCGGAGGGTACAAAAGGGCCGGACTGTAAACAGAGCTTGCAGTTCCCCTTGTCAACTTTGTGCAGCAAGTGTTCGCCACAGTTCTGAATCATCATGGATTAAACAAAACAGCAGCCTTAGGAACTTCGATAACAACTGATGAAATGAGATTCATTCGCAGCCACACAAAACTAATACAATAAAAATGCATTACAAGAGCCCAAGACTAACCCTAGAGCACTTAATGTGCACCAAAACACACATCAATTACACTTAAGTAAAATATGAAGCTATTCCAACTCAAAAACTACACAATGAAAAGGAAATGAACTGAAAAATAGAAAATAACAGAAAAAAAGACAGAAAGAGAGACTTCAATGAGTACCAGATAGAAAATAACCAGAATTATTAAGATACTTACAAAATACTTATAATATGAAATATAAATATATATTTAAAAGGACACTCACATTTAAAATATAAATATGTACATTATATACACTATAAGTTCTCGATGAAGCTCGAAAGAGAGAGAGAGAGAGAGATAGAGAGAGAGAGAGAGGAAGCGAGAGCGCGAGAGAGAGAGAGAGAGAGAGAGAGAGAGAGAGAGAGAGAGAGAGAGAGAGAGAGAAGAGAATTAAAAGCACGCCAAAGTACTTAGAGTTCCTTTTTTTCTCAGATGTAGTTTTGTAGTTTGTGTTGGAAAATTTTGCTTTTGTCTTATGTGCATATTTTGGTCATATATTATTTTGTCTTGCGTTTGTTTTTTTCATTTCATATGTCGTGACTCTGATGTTTGTTTGCTACTTTCAAAGTGAATACAAAAAAATGTCTTTATTTAAAATGATTTATTGTATTGAAATAGTTTTACATGTCTTATGTGGCACTGCTGACCTGAAGGCGCCGACCTGATCTTTTTTATACCGCGTTACAGCGTTGCCACGTCGTACAGGGTTGTAAACGAGCTAGTCTATTTCCCCGTAAGCTACCGCGCAAAGAGGAGACCCACGTGCTTCGCGGTGAGAAGAAAACCGCGGTGCGAACGATGCCTATGAGACCAGCGCCTACCCCGTTGCAGTCACCGTGGGTCCCACGTAAAACGCCTGGAGCTACATCAGGTGACATTTGGCGTGACCATCCACGACTTGTTTTCCACATTTCAAAACTGGAGTGGGCTAAGGCGCTCCAATGGGTGGAACTCAACGCCCGGCCGACCCGTCACCGTACGTCCACGATTTTATGTTTGTTTTACGGAACATTTACGGTTTACTGACGTAAGCTGTTGCCAACTACCAATTTCCGCGCATGCGTGGGCGTGCATGCGTTGATACGTGAATGTGTGACCTTAGCATAAAGTGGCGGCCATATTGGATGCGGGCAAGTGTGCCCGGGTTCGTCTTCAGATGGTTATTTGTCCTTACTAGCGAACGCACATTTCAGAGGACTGCTAACCCTTGCTTCACTTGTTGCGTCCCAATTCAGGATAACTGGATACCGCCTTTGGATATCTACGGTAAACCTAGGACGAACTCGAGTATTGCCTCGGCCTGTTTTCTTTCCTACTGATGTATTTCCTCGACTTTTATGAACCTCTCTAAGTATGTCCCGTGCTCGCCACCCGAATTTCTCTCTCTCCAGTTATATCAGCAAACCCTCCTTTTGATCCCCTAGTGGACCTTTCTCTCAGCTTACTACCCATCGTTTGCATGATAGTATAATTCCAATTTGCAAACAAAGCAGTATAAGTGAGTTTCGATTGCCTGCGCCACTCGTGAACACGTTGCTAGTTTGTGAATCCTCATCATTTCTATTTCAGGGTATTAATTAACGCTTCAGTTTTCAAAATAATCACTTTCCTTCATCACTACGTAGACTGATGATTTGTCACCTTTCCGTATGATGATGTCTGGGTTGCTACGTAGTTCTTTAGCGGCTTCCCTCATCTCCTTGGCTTTGGAAATGTCCTCTCTGCCGTCCTGCTTCTCCAACAAGTTCATCAATGACAGTAGGTGTTAGTTCTAGCTTACCATCATCTCGGAGTTGTAAAAGTCGATATATAAGGGCCTCCGTTTCTATTCTCTTGGCTTCGGGAAGCCGCTAAAGAACTACGTAGCAACCCAGACATCATCATACGGAAAGGAGACAAATCATCAGTCTACGTAGTGATGAAGAAAAGGGATTATTTTGAAAAGATGGATAGGATCCTCCTTGACACTTCCAAATTCCAACGTTTATCAAAGGACCCCACCGAGGACCTCGGAAAAAAAGTGTCAAGGCTTGTGATTAGGGCCAATAATCAGCAAGACGTCGTAAAATTCCCTAAGGTAAAAGGAGACTATGGGCCTGGTTACTGCTACAGGACAGTGAAAACGCACAAGGCAGGCAACCCCCTAAGGCCCATCATCTCTCAGATGACATCCCCAACCTACAGAATAGCAAAGGTCCTGAATGATTTGCTGGTACCTTATATACCCGGTGCATATTCGCTGAAATCAGCGGTGGAGTTTATTGATCTCTTACAGGAAAAAGGACCAGAAGACGACATTGCCTCACTCGACGTTGAGAGTTTTTTTACGAATGTTCCAGTCGAAGAAACGATCGACATCATCCTTGATCGTGTATACAGGTCCGAGAAGAACCCACTGCCCATTTCCGAAGATGTCCTCCGAGATATGCGGAAGGCTAGTACTAAGGAGCGCCCTTTCCTCTCTAATCAGGGGGAATTATTTCGACAAATAGACGGAGTCGCCATGGGATCCCACTAAGGGTTTTTTTTGCAAATATGTACATGGCCACCGTCGAAGAAAAGACCTTTAGAGAACATAAAAAACCTAGGATTTATGGGCGATATATCGACGATATTTTCGTCACAATAAAAGAACCTGACGATGCCAGAAAACTAGCAGATACTCTGAAAAGTAACTCAGTGCTCAACTTCACCACAGAGCACAGCCAACAGAAGACTTTGCTATTTTTTTTATGTCCTCGTAAAACAACAAGAAGGACAGTTTAAGAAGACCGTTTATACGAAAGCAACGAATGCTGGCCGTTGCTTGAACGCACGCGGGGAATGCCCGGACACATACAAAAAGTCTGTCGTGAGTGTGTATGTCAACTGAGCCTTCACACACAGCTCATCATGGAGAGACATACATAACGAACTCAATCGAATTCGCCAACTACCAACAAACAACGGCTATGCAGATCAAATGATCGAAGCAGCAATAAAAAAGAAAATGGACGAATTTTATCAACCCAACACGACGACGAAAAACGAGGAGAACTTGATTATTTACCATCGTGTACATTATGGGTCTGCATACAAGGAGGATTGCTGCACACTACGCGGGATAATAAACAGAGGCGTAACCCCAAAAGCCCCTTACCACAAAATAAGCCTCAGGATATATAGTAAGCCCAACCTTGTAGCAGCCCTAATAATGAAGAACAGCACTGCTCCGGGGAGACCGAAGGAGATGTGCATGAATGTAGTATACAAATTTATTTGTCCAGAGGAGATCTGTCAATGTCACAGCCAAAACAACATCAGGCACACTACAACGACCCTTCGGAGACGTCTGCTGGCTCACAGAAATCAAGGGGCCATCCATCAACATTACATAGATGTTCACGACAGGAAGCCATCTCTGCAAGAGCTCAGAGAAGGCACCCAGGTCGTGCACAGAGAAGACAACAATGGTCGTCTCTCAATAACCAAAGCGGTGAGCATCGTTATTCAGAAGCCGACCTTGAACGTCCAACAAGAGTCGGACCATATACTCCCCTCCAGCAGGAGAAGGAATACGCAAGCCAACAGGAACCAGACAGCACGCCCCAACCCACCGAGAATATCGCGCCCCTTAGAAGACACGAGAGGGCCCAGCGAGAGCCAAGTAACATCCTTGCTCAGGTCGTTGAGACTCCGCCCAACACGAATCTGCAGCCATTAACCAACGTAGACCATTAGGACATACACACATACACACACACACACACGCTCACTCACTCACTCACTCACTCAAATTTAAGTTATACACATTTATGTATAAACAGAAATTATCTGACTTGTACCTTTATGCATACTATAAAATATTTTTTTTATTCCTGTATTTAGATTTCTATATTCATTTTTATTCCTGTATGTAATTTTGTAATTTTGTATCTAAAACCAACTGTAACATTAAATTTTAAATATACATTTAAGGAAACACTAGCAGATGGCATTGTATTTTGAATATTTATTTAACCACTGTTTATACTTTTACTTTTATTGTCACAGTACATATGCCGTTACGTTCTTTGTATCCAAAACAACGCCCTTAAGCTGTGAATCCCTAGACTAACCAGTAGTAGGTAAAAGCTTCACTAACGTTCCTGGATTTGAAAGGCTCCAAGGGTTCGCGCCCAGGTCCAGGCAAGTCTATTATCGAGAAAAAAATTCCCCTTCGGTTAAGCATATATGAAAATATATTAATTCCGAGGTAGAGCGAATTAGATATTAAAGGACATTGTAGCTCGATATATATATATATAGATATATATATATATATAATATATATATAATATATATATATATATATATATATATATAGATACATATATATATATATATGTATATATATATGTATATATATATATATATATAACATATATTATATATATATATATATATATATATATATATATATATATATATGTGTGTGTGTGGTGTGTGTATATAGATATATATATATATAAGCTATATATATATATATATATATATATATATATATATATATATATATTTATATATATTATATATATATATATATATATATATATATATATATATATATATATATATATATATATATACGGGTAAATATCAATGATTCTCAGCGAACGAGGAACCTGAAATAATTTTCAAGGTTTTTGCGAAGGAAAGAAAATGTTGAGGTACTTTTTACCACCAAAGTTTGCTTTCACTTAGGAGGAAAAAATAAACCCATTACATGAATAAAAACGGTCCATCATGAAAGTTCTCTGTATCAAAAAATTACATCTTTAATATAGACACAACGGAAAAACGTATATACAAACAAACAAAATTCTTCAATGAATTTAATGTCTAAAGACGAACAATAAAAATACATTCAAAGCACTTGTTCTTTTCAATCAGGAATTAGTTAAAAAAAAGAGAGGGAGGTGGTATTTACATAAACAACAAAAATCAATATTAACTGAACTAATATCTTTCAAGAATAGGCAAATATCAATGATGTAAAACTCCTTATGAAAAAAAGAAATCATGTCATCACGAAAAAAGATATATGCTTGCGTGTTTGAACGTATTCCAAACCAGCGCGTGCTTGTTATTCCTTCCCCGTTTGCTCAGTTCTTATAAGAAAAAGTCCTGCAAACATAGCAAGTATTTTACTTTGTCGTTTTATTTCATGTATAGTATGGTAGATAGTAATTTTTCTCTTAGTTATTTTATGTTCTACTTTGACCATTTAATAATTCCCTTTATTTCAGTGGCTATTGACTCTCTCTCTCTCTCTCTCTCTCTCTCTCTCTCTCGACCAGTGGTTCCCAACCTTTTTTGGCCACGCCCCACATAATCTCCCCTAAAATCCTGAAGCCACTCGTGATGAAATACTATCATTCTTATATTCAGGTGGAGGAAGCCTAAAGACCATTAACTTATTCTAAGTATTATCGAATTGCCCCGACCCCCTTAAAAATGAAATTACCCCGGTACGCCCCAAGTTGGGAACCACTACTCTGACTATAGTCCAAGTTCCTTGATTAGGAACTTGATGTTAAGCCTGTGTAGTTATAAATGTAATGATCATGTATTACTGTTAGCTAAAATATAATTATAATTTTTGTTTAAAGGTACAAAACCTTATAATTAACATGTTCGTGAGCTGATGAAGCCTTTCCGTTGTTCAGAAGCAATGTAGCTATTATGTACATTGCTGATCGTTCCAAAAAATCCGGGATTACAGATTACATATCTTCCCGACTGACTATCTACCCTTTCAGAGCGAGTATCGTAAAGATGTGATCCTAAATTTTTCGTCCTTTCAGACCTGTATTCAATTTCCTCTTGTATATGAAGCATGGAAATTATATAAGTTGTAATATACATTGATGTTCGTCATGATGCAACGTGACTCTCGAGCGAAAGTAATTGTGTTTTGTAAAGCTGCAAAGGGTTCAATCATATAAATTGATTCTGAATATGTATACATACACACACACACAACACACACACACACACACACACACACATATATATATATAATATATATATATATATATATATATATATCTATTATCACAACATATCACTGTGAAAAAATAAGAGACAGGGTGTAGGTCCTGACCGGTTTCGGCTTTATTTTCAAGCCATTGACAAAGGACTGATACGTAGTATTAGAATTCACGAGTATATATACTACAAAGACAGTACTGACGAACATGCACACAACCGTTTTTTGAGACTGCAGATCCACCCACAAGCAGGTGTCAGGTAGGGACGGCTTTCAAAAATCATTTGGCTAAAATCTGCAATAAATTCTCAAGGGATACTACCGTGATTCATATAAATTATTCGAGCTACAAATGTCCTTTAATATCTAATTCGCTATTAAAGGACATTTGTAGCTCGACTAATTTATATGAATCACGGTGATGTGATAATTATTTATAATATGGCTACGTTTGTCAAACGTTCAAATTGGCTAACATGGTAGAGGGCGTTGGATATCGATTCTAATTACAAATAACCGAGTTCGACGGTGATTTGTAAGGGCAGAATCAGTATAAACTTTA
>NC_087205.1:28790925-28793425 GCF_015104395.2 Macrobrachium nipponense | reverse complement strand
TTTTTTTCCTTTTTTGTGCGTGAACACGTTTCGTTAATTCAGTGATGTAATTTATGAGAAAATATGATGAATGAAACTTTATCACAACAATCAAATTGGGTAGCTTTTTAATTTCTTTCGATAAAAATATCTATTTTGAATTTTACATGTGTGAGGAAACTGGTCTCCTGGAAAATGCAATATTGATAATATCCCACTTCTTATATTATGGAAAATAATTTTTAAGCTTCTGATTAAAGACAACTAAAAAAATACGGAATCTTATACTATTTGATAATAGTGCGCGCGCGTGGGCTCGTATGTGAGTGTGTTTGTGTATTTAGTAGTGTAATTTCATGAAAATACATAATAAAATAAAATGCTATCATTCTAACTTCTGCTTTAAGAGAGAGAGAGAGAGAGAGAGAGAGTATGATAGTGGCACTCGACATGTCTGCGGGTCTGTTTCTTAAAGGCACAAGAAAACAAGATAAGCGTTAAATGCGCAACCAAGACGTGACTCCCTGGCAATATAAAGATATTAAGAATAGACTTCCGCTCGTTTGTGTCTTTCCTGGTTCTACGTCTTTGGAGGAATAATGAAGTTAGTATTAAGGTATACGTGTTCTTTATGGTTGACACATCAGAATTACCTTAAATGAAGGTTATTATTAGTAATAATTGGCTTTTTTTTCTCTATGTCTTGTCTGTAGATAGAAATTTAAGTACTTTTGGTGATTTTTCCGGGTAAGAAAATATGACATAATTAAAACATTGTTCTCTTATCCTTTAAACGCCGATCGGACGTATTTTACGTCGATTTTTTGTCTCTCGGGTGCCGACTGGACGTATTTACGTCGATACAAAAGTTTTTTTAAAAATTCGCAGAAAAATGCTTTTAGGCCCTACCAGCCAAAAACTCTTGAATCACGCGCCTTGGGGGATGCTGGGAGTTCACGGATCAAGGTGTTGTTTTGTTTACAATCGTTACACAGGCGCGCAAGCGCGAATTTCTTTCTTGCCGCACTAAAAAGTATCTGTGACACATCTCGGAAATTATTTCGTCACTTTGACATAATTTTTGTACCATTTTAAATTAGCCGTTACTAAAGTATATATATTAAAATGTGCGCATTTTTTATGAAGAATACAACAAAAAAATACTCATGATTGTAGCTTTTATCAGTTTTGAGATATTTTCATATAAATAACGATAAATGCCAAAATTTCAACCTTCGGTCAACTTTGACTCTATCGAAATGGTCGAAAAACGCAATTGTAAGCTAAAACTCTAATATTTTAGTAATATTCAATCATTTAACTTAATTTTGCAACTAATTGGAAGTCTGTAGCACAATATTTCGATTATGTGAAATTTATGAAAAAACGTTTTCCTTACGTCCGCGCGCCGGTAACTTCTTCCGAAAAAATCATACATACGATTGTGGTAATGTTGCACCATTTTAAATTAGCCGTTACATAAAAGTTTTATATATGAAAATGCGCAATTTCATGCACAATAACAACTAAAAACAAACCCATCGGTTTGTAGCTTTATCAATTTTGAAATATTTCCATATTAAAAATGATAAGTGACAAATTTTTCAACCTTCGATCACTCTTGACTCTACCAATGGTCAAAAAACGCAATTGTAAGCTAAACCGCTTATATTCTAGTAATATTCAACCATTTACCTTCAGTTTACAACTATTGGAAGTCTCTAGCAACAATATTTCGATTTATGGTGAATTTATGAAAAAAATAACATTTTCTTTACGTCCGCGCGGTAACTCTTTAAACCGAAAAAATCATACGTGCGATTGTGTAATGTTTGCACCATTTTAAATTAGCCGTTACAATAAATTTTTATATATGAAAATGTGCGCATTTCATGTAGAATACAACAAAAAATCATTGAAGGTTGTAGCTTTTCTCATTTTTGAAATATTTGCATATAAATCTACGATAAATAGAAAAAAAACCACGTTCGTCAACTTTGACTCTACCGAAATGGTCGAAAAACGCAATTGTAAGCTAAAACTCTTACAGTCTAGTAATATTCAGTCATTTATCTTCATCTTGAAACAAATTCGAAGTCTCTAGCACAATATTTAGATTTATGGTGAATTTTAAAAAAAATCTTTCCTTCCCTCCGCACGCGGATTCTCCGCCACAAATCTCCGAATGCGTACGTTTCCATTCTCGGAATATTTGCTCCGTTTTCATATTAGGCATTTCATAGAGTTTTATATATGAAAATGTGCGAAATTTCATGTAGAATAAACGAAAAATATTTGAAGGTTGTAGCTTTTCTTATTTCCAAAATAATTGCATATAAAAAAAAATATATATATAAAAAATTCGACATTCTGGTCAACTTTACCTAGTCAGTTATGGTCGAAACTGCATTTGTAAGCTAATATTCTTTACCGTATAGTAATATTCACTCATTGTCTTCATTTTTGAAAGAAATTGGGAAGTCTCTAGGACAATATTTAGATTTATGGTGAATTTTTGAAA
>NC_087205.1:28778425-28783425 GCF_015104395.2 Macrobrachium nipponense | reverse complement strand
CGAAAACACACAAAACACACACACACAGACACACACACATGATGTATATATATATATATATATATATATATATATATATATATATATATGTGTGTGTGTGTGTGTGTGTGTGTGTGTGTGTTTGTTTGTGTGTGTGTGTGAGAACATGTCGGATGAATTGCCATATTCAGGATTAACTTTGACAGACGATAAAGAACTATATTCAGAGATGTCATCGTGAGGGAAGGAAAGATAACAACATACTTATAACTAAGTCTCCATTAACCTCAACATCAGTGCTATAAATGAAATGAGTTGTAATTACAAAGTAATTGTTCAACAGCTTTGATTTCCTGGCCGAATACAAGGCCATTTAACAGAACGTGTTATCTGGAAGTTTCAGTGATGTAAATAGTATAACAGATTTCTGTAGTAGGCAAAAGATATGATAAGGAATAAAAGAATTTTGTAACTGAAAAAAAATCCGTGAGAAAAGACGAAGCGTTTAAATAAAAAAAAAAAAAAAAAAAAAATGGAACTCTTAATGATAACGGATGGACAACGGCAGAACTGGTTTATGGTTGAAAATACTAGACAGGAGATAGTATGCTGCTCCAAGTGAAATGGAGGAAGTTGGTCAGAAACGCTGGCCCTCCAGAAAGATGGAAAATATGAAGTGAAAAGAATAAAAGTCTTGGTAATTAAGACAAGCCTCTTTTAACCAACGGGCACAATCCTATTACGGTTATTAGAAATAAGATTTTCTCTAATAATTCCTGTTCTAAGTGACTCTC
This sequence comes from Macrobrachium nipponense, assembly GCF_015104395.2. Lineage (NCBI taxonomy): Eukaryota > Metazoa > Arthropoda > Malacostraca > Decapoda > Palaemonidae > Macrobrachium > Macrobrachium nipponense. The sequence continues at coordinate 28,782,652 of NC_087205.1, read as the reverse complement.
AATAACAATGAAACGCACAAAGGTAGTAGAAATTCAGCATAAGTTCATGTGTCAAAGCTCTACTATATTATAACAGATATGGCTAACGCATTATTAGAAATTTCGCAAAAGCTCTTGAACTGTATTGAACTAACAACGTTAATCATTGAAAGTTAATTTATAATCATATTCATATCAGTATGATCGTGCTAAGGCCCAATCACTTTGATTAACAAATAATGACACTATCAGTTGCAGTATGGTCAATATACATCGTTATTTGGTAATTGCTGATTTTAGTCATATGTTCAATTTGATGTAATTTTGAGAGGAAAAAATAATAGTGTTTATCAGAATATATTATGATTATGATAAATATAGTCAGAAATAAATCATTAGTGTATGTAGAACCCTTTCAGAAAGCCAGAAACACATTCACTCCTCAATATATCCCCAATTTTATCATTTTTCTAGTTTCTTTCACTAAATATGCATTATTATGAACAAATCATTAACATTACCAAGGTACCAGGAGTAATAAATGCACCATACACCAAATATACTTAATTAACAACAAATATTTAATCCAACTAAGGTACTATGAGTAAGAAATAGATCCTACACTAAACAGACTGTGGGATAAACAACCCTTTAATCCTATGCAGATACTAGTAGTGAAAAACACATCCCACACCATGATAGTTTAGTATAAACAAATTCCTAATCCTGTCAAGTTACCATAAGTAAGAAACAATTCTTACAACACATGTACATGATTATATCGAGATCATTAATCTTATTTGGAAGCTAGGAGCAAGAAACCCATCCTACACCAAATATAATATCTCATAATCAGATCTTTAAATCATACTCAGGTATTAGGAATAACGTACTGATCCTGCCTCAAAGACAATGTTTATAACGAAGGTAGGAAACGCCAGGACATGCCATCGCCCTCCTCCCATCCCATCCCTTCTAGGCTGAATTAGTGACAACGTCAGCATCACAGACTTGAAGGAGACGGACGCTGCATGTCAATAAGGAATTTATGATTCCAGAGTCTACATTTCCACCTAGACTTTCTGTCTCATTAAAATTCGAGGGAGAATGTTTTTGTAAGGAGGAGGAGGAGGAAGAGCTCTCTCTCTCTCTCTCTCTCTCTCTCTCTCTCTCTCTCTCTCTCTCTCTCTCTCTCTCTCTCATGTACATTAGTTAGTTGTATGTGCAGGGTTAACATTCGCTCACAAAGTGGCTGCCCCTATGCAAACGAAGTGGAAATGACTACCGACATAGAATATTTAGCTTATTTTGTCCATCTCGTATCCCTCTTCCTTTACCGCTCAAATATCTCGTGTTCCAAGTTACCGCGAGAGAGAGCCGCTGCAAAGATTGGAAGTAGCTATCTAATGCTGGGGTCACATATCCACGTATCACGACGGCGTATGCCCACGTATGTGGTTCGTGGGCATCTTCGCGGTGAAATGACCTGGAACAGCTTTTAAAAAGTACGCGGGCTGACGGACGTAAAGCAAGCACCTTACTTTTCGCCGCAAATGTTCGCGCAACGTTGTGGGGCCGGAGGGTACAAAAGGGCCGGCCTGTAAACAGAGCTTGCAGTTCCCCTTGTCAACTTTGTGCAGCAAGTGTTCGCCCCTGTTCTGAATCATCATGGATTAAACAAAACAGCAGCCTTAGGAACTTAGATAACAACTGTTGAAATGAGATTCATTCGCAGCCACACAAAACTAATAAAATAAAAATGCATTACATAGCCAAGACTACCCTAGAGCACTTAATGTCACCAAAACACACCAATTACACTTAAGTAAAATATGAAGCTATTCCAACTCAAAAACTACACAATGAAAAGGAAATGAACTGAAAAATAGAAAATAACAGAAAAAAAGACAGAAAGAGAGACTTCAATGAGTACCAGATAGAAAATAACCAGAATTATTAAGATACTTACAAAATACTTATAATATGAAATATAAATATATACTTAAAAAGACATTTAACATTTAAAATATAAATATATACATTATTTACACTATAAGTTCTCGATGAAGCTCGAGAGAGAGAGAGAGAGAGAGAGAGAGAGAGAGAGTAGAGAGAGAGATGAGAGAGAGAGATAGAGAGGGAATGTAAAAGCATCAAGTATTGGATTTCTTTTTTTCTCAAATGTAGCTTTTGTCTTATGTGTATATTTTGGTCATATACTATTTTGTCTTGCGTTGGTTTTTCCATTTCATATGCCGTGACTCTGATGTTTGTTTGCTACTGTCAAAGTAAATACAAAAAAATTTCTTTATTTAAGATGATTTATTGTATTGAAATAGTTTTACATGTCTTATGTGGCACTGCTGACCTGAAGGCGCCGACCTGATCTTTTTTATACCGCGTTACAGCGTTTCCACGTCATACAGGGTTGTAAACGTGCTTGTCTACTTCCCCGCAGGCTGCCGCGCAATGAGGAGACCCACGTCCTTCGCGGCGAGAAGAAAACCGCGGTGGCGAACGATGCCTATGAGCCCAGCGCCTACCTCGTTGCAGTCACCATGGGTCCCACGTAAAACGCCTGGAGCTACATCAGGTGACATTTGTCGTGATCACCTATGACTTGTTTTGCACATTTCAAAACTGGAGTTGGCTACGGCGCTCCAGTGAGTGGAACTCAGCGCCCGGCCGACCCGTCACCGTCCACGATTTTATGTATGTTTTACGGAACATTTACGGTTTACTGACGTAAGCTGTTGCCAACTACCAATTTCCGCTCATGCGTGCGCGTGCGTACGTAGATACGCGAATGTATGACCTTAGCATAAAGCGGCGGCCATATTGGATGCGGCCAGGTGCGCCCGGGTTCGTCTTCAGATGGTTATTTGGCCTTACTAGTAAACGGACGTATACTTCCCGACTCGCACATTTCACAGGACTGCCAACCCTTGCTTCACTTGTTGCGTCCCAATTCAGGATAACTGGATACCGCCTTTGGATATCTACGGTAAGCCTAGGACGAACTCGAGTATTGCCTCGGCCTGTTTTCTTTCCTACTGATGTATTTCCTCGACTTTTACGAACCTCTCTAAGTATGTCCCGTGCTCGCCACCCGAATTTCTCTCTCTCCAGTCATATCAGCAAACCCTCCTTTTGATCCCCTAGTGGACCCTGCTCTCAGCTTACTACCCATCGTTTGCATGATAGTATAATTCCAATTTGCAAACAAAGCAGAATAAGTGAGTTTCGATTGCCTGTGCCACTCGTGAACACGTTGCTAGTTTGTGAATCCTCATCATTTCTATTTCAGGGTATTAATTAACGCTTCAGTTTTCAAAATAATCACTTTCCTTCATCACTACGTAGAGTGATGATTTGTCACCTTTCCGTATGATGATGTCTGGGTTGCTACGTAGTTCTTTAGCGGCTTCCCTCATCTCCTTGGTGATAACTGGCTTCGGAAATGTCCTCTCTGCCGTCCTGCTTCTCCAACAAGTTCATCAATGACAGTAGGTGTTAGTTCTAGCTTACCATCATCTCGGAGTTGTAAAAGTCGATATCTAAGGGCCTCCGTTTCTATTCTCTTGGCTTCGGGAAGCCGCTAAAGAACTACGTAGCAACCCAGACATCATCATACGGAAAGGTGACAAATTATCAGTCTACGTAGCGATGAAGAAAAGTGATTATTTTGAAAAGATGGATAGGATCCTCTTTGACACTTCCAAATTCCAACGTTTATCAAAGGACCCCACCGAGGACCTCAGAAAGAAAGTGTCAAGGCTTGTGACTAGGGCCAACAATCAGTAGGACGTCGTAAAATTCCCTAAGGTAAAAGGAGACTATGGGCCCGGTTACTGCCACGGAACAGTGAAAACGCACAAGGCAGGCAACCCCCTAAGGGCCATCATCTCTCAGATGACATCCCCAACCTACAGAATAGCGAAGGTCCTGAAGGATTTGCTGGTACCTTACATACCCGGTGCATATTCGCTGAAATCAGCGGTGGAGTTTATTGATCTCTTACAGGAAAAAGGACCATAAGATGACATTGCCTCACTCGACGTTAAGAGTTTGTTTACGAATGTTCCCGTTGAAGAAACGATCGACATCATCCTTGATCGTGTATACAGGTCCGAGAAGAACCCGCTGCCCATTTCCGAAGATGTCCTTCGAGGTATGCTGAAGGCTAGTACTATGGAGGCCCCTTTCCTCTCTCATCAGGGGGAATTATTTCGACAAATAGACGGAGTC
>NC_087205.1:28770925-28773425 GCF_015104395.2 Macrobrachium nipponense | reverse complement strand
GTCACATCACCCATTATAGATTTAGAACTTTTATTAAGATATTCAGACATGTGATGCTTAATAGAATTTTTCAAGAAGTTTGCTCTAAGCAATTTAAATGCTGGTAGTGTGTTTTGCTCGCCTGCTCTATAATATGGTCTTTGAAAACGGCAACTTTTAATTAAAAAGGAAAATTGTTTTGGTATTAAGGTACTTGCGATCATTTCATTAATATGCTTGCACCTTTGTATCCTTTTTGTCTGTTTGTTTGGCTGTAACTAGCTTGTTATCCTTCGTATAGAAATATTAAATAGGTAAGAATTCAATCATAAAAGATAAATGATAGGATTTATTAAATGTACAGCGTCGCATTCTTTCATATTTTCTATATTCTCATTACATCACAAAATTCATCACTGATTTAAGAGATGTTGTTTGCTTTTATACGTCATTCTATGGCAATGCCTTTACAGATTGTTTAAAAGCCATTTTTATAAATATAATTCCAGACACTGACTTGTTCTGCCCTTATCGATCACGTAAGGACAAGTGTTTGATTTCTGGCTAAATACCCTTTATCTAACAACAGCATTGTCTACAATAATAATAATAATAATAATAATAATAATAATAATAATAATAATAATAATAATAATAATAATAATAATAATATAATAATAATTATAATAGTAATAATAATGATAATAATAATAATAATAATAATAATAATAATAATAATAATAATAATAATAATAATTAATAATAATCCAAAGAAACCTCATAATCACATGAGTTAATAAAATAAAATGGAAAAGTAAATCCACAATAATACGTCTGATCTTGTTATTTAAAATGCAAAGCAGAAAGCTTTCGAAGACCTGCACGGTCCTCCTTGTCAATCTGAATGCAATTATTAACAGTGACCTTACAAGAACTTTGTTTTTGACTCGTTTACAAATAGCCTGTTTGATGATGTGGTTGGATCTTCAAAACAGTTTTTCAAGAATTTAAGCTGGTTTTTCTTTTTGATGAAAGAAGTCCATCTTCCTACTAGCTTCCTATATGCAGAAAGTTCTTGTTGGTTATGACAAATCACCGATGTCCGTTCCATGAGTGTATGGTCACTGTTAATAATTGTATTCAGATTGACAAGGAGGACCGTGCAGGTCTTCGAGAGCTTTCTGCTTTGTATATATAACAAGATCAGACATATTATTGTGGATTTACATTTTCCAATTTTATTTTATTGAACTCATGTGATTATGAGGTTTCTTTGAATTTTTATCCACGTCTACACTCATGGAACGGACATCGGTGATTTTTCATAACCAACAAGAACTTTGTGATATAGGAAGCTAGTAGGAAGATGGACTTCTTTCATCAAAAAGAAAAACCAGCTTAAAATCTTGAAAAACTGTTTTGAAGATCCAACTACATCATCAAACAGGCTATTTGTAAACGAGTCAAAAACAAAGTTCTTGTAAGGTCACTTTTAATAATTGTATCCAGATTGGCAAGGACCGTGCAGATCTTCGAAAGCTTTCTGCTTTGTATTTTAAATAACAAGATCAGAACATATTATTGTGGATTTACTTTTCCAATAATAATAATAATAATAATAATATAATAATAATAATAATAATAATAATAATAATAATAATAATAATAATAATAATAATAATAGTATTATTATTATTATTATTATTATTATTATTATTATTATTATTATTATTATTATTATTAAAATTTTCCTAAATAGTATCATATTTTATGTTCTTTGCTCAATGAAATACAAAGATTTAAATGAAATATATTCCTTGGAACTTATTTCGATTCTAGAATATCAATAAGATGTGGCTTGATTTATCTTTCCATCGCTTAAAATCAGAGAATATAAGCATATTTGAAACCCAAATAGAGTAATGAAAACCGACATTTCTCTTATTAATGCAGAAAGTGCTATTTCAGAGGCATCACAAAGCAAACAATTATTTCAAATACATGTATATTTATATCGAAGCTACCAAAACACACGGAATTGCTCAAGACTTTTCTTGTTATTTATTGAGGTCGAAAACATTCCTCGAATGCTTTAGCTGGTAGAAATATTTTTTGTCTTTATTTTTATTCCGATGCCCAAATCCAGCAACAGAATTTCCAAGTAAATGTAAGTAGAATTTCAGGAGAGCGAAATATATAACTTTTTTTATTTGGGTTGGGAGTTACATTCTACTTTATAGTCCTCCTTTGCATATTGCTTTCAATTCTCTGAGAAAAAGTGCTTTAAAGAAAATATAGGTCAGAGCCCTCTTCTTCAAATAGAATTTAAAATATTTACCCTAAATAGACATTCCATGATACATTTGTTGATCTCAACCTAGAGTGTTATTTTGAATTCCAGACTTAAGATGAAGAGGAAGAGAAGGAAAATAATGGAAAGTAAACTTGAAAATAATAAAGCAAAATGAATAAGGAAAAATTATATAACAGGAGAGAGCGAGGCATAAATACCCGAAAAAAA
>NC_087205.1:28742164-28744664 GCF_015104395.2 Macrobrachium nipponense | reverse complement strand
TTTCTATTCCAAACTCCATCCTGATGTCCCCCAGATACAATCCTTACAGTCTGGATTAGGGTATCTATTTCCTTGATGCTCTTACCATACAGCTTGATGTCGTCCCATTGAACATCAGATGGTTGATTCTGCTGCCTCTTTTCTGAGTTGGTACCCGGCATCCATCTTCTGTAGTACCTTTTTGTCATGGGAATCTTGGCTACTACGAAGAGGGTTAGTGGGGACAGTGAGTCGCCCTGGACGATCCTCTCCTGATATTAACCTCTGCTAGTCTATCCATGCCATGCTTAGGTTGGTTTTCCTTCTCACTGACCGTTGTTTCTTCATTACCATTTTGTCTATCAGGAGCTGGTCTTTTGTGCCCCTACACTTCCTTCTGCAGCCTTTTTTCTGTTGGTGGGGGGATGGTGTTTGTCTCCTCTAGGTTAGTTGTATAGCCTTTCACTGATGATACCTGTTAGTAACTTCCACACTTATTGGTAGGCAGGTGACAGGCCTGTAGTTACTGGCTATATTTCCCTTACTCTTGTCTTTTTGTACTAAGCATGTTCTTCCTGTGGTCATCCATTTGGGTGCTTGGTGATTTGTGATACAATGCTGGAGCTGTTCTGCTATTCTGGGTGTAGGACCATGAAGTTTTTGAGCCAGTATCCATGGACTTCATCGGGACCTGGGGCTTTCCAGTTTGGCATTTTCTTTAGTTGGTGTCTGACTGTGTCTGTCGTGATCTCTGTGAATCTTTGTTTTATTCTCCCTGTTTCTTCTTCCTTGACTTCCTAGAGCCATGTGCAGTTTGTTGTGTGATACCGGGTTGCTCCATATGTTTTCCCAGAGTCTCTTACTTGGTTCGGCTTCAAGAATTTCTGGGTGGTTGGTTCTTCCCCTCTTAGTTGGCTGTATAGTCTTTTCTGGTTGGTTCCGAATAGTTTGTTCTGTTGGTATCCCTTATTCCTGTTCATATACCGTTGGATCTTATTGTGCTTTGGCCTTAAGCCTCTGTTTTACATCTTCTATTGTGTTGTTTAGTCCCCTCTCTTGTACTTATTATTATTATTATTATTATTATTATTATTATTATTATTATTATTATTTTTATTATTATTGGAAAAGTAAAATCCACAATAATATGTCTGATCTTGTTTTTTAAAATACAAAGCAGAAAGCTTTCGAAGATCTGCACGGTCCTTGTCAATCTGAATACAATTATTAAAAGTGACCTTACAAGAACTTTGTTTTTGACTCGTTTACAAATAGCCTGTTTGATGATGTAGTTGGATCTTCAAACAGTTTTTCAAGATTTTAAGCTGGTTTTCCTTTTTGATGAAAGACGTCCATCTTCCTACTAGCTTCCTATATCACAAAGTTCTTGTTGGTTAGGAAAAATCACCGATGTCCGTTCCATGAGTGTAGACGTGGATAAAAATTCAAAGAACCTCATAATCACATGAGTTAATAAAATAAAATGGAAAAGTAAATCCACAATAATATGTCTGATCTTGTTATTTAAAATACAAAGCAGAAAGCTCTCGAAGACCTGCACGGTCCTCCTTGTCAATCTGAATACAATTATTAACAGTGACCATACACTCATGGAACGGACATCGGTGATTTTTCATAACCAACAAGAACTTTGTGAATATAGGAAGCTAGTAGGAAGATGGACTTCTTTCATCAAAAAGAAAAACCAGGCTATCTGTAAACGAGTCAAAAACAAAGTTCTTGTATGGTCCACTGTTAATAATTGTATTCAGATTGACAAGGAGGACCGTGCAGGTCTTCGAGAGCTTTCTGCTTTGTATTTTGAATAACAAGATCAGACATATTATTGTGGATTTACTTTTCATTTTATTTTATTAACTCTGTGATTATGAGTTTCTTTGGATCATTATTATTATTATTATTATTATTATTATTATTATTATTATTATTATTATTATTATTATTATTATTATTATTTATTATTATTGTAGAGACAATGCTGTTGTTAGATAAAGGGTATTTAGCCAGAAATCAAAACACTTGTCCTTACGTGATCGATAAGGGCAGAACAAGCCAGTGTCTGAATGAATATTTATAAAAAATGGCTTTTGAACAATCTGTAGGGCATTGCCTTAGAATGACGTATCTTAAAAGCAAACAATATCTCTTAAATCAGTGATAAATTTTGTGATGTAATGAGAATATAGAAAATATGAATGAATGCGACGCTGTAAATTTAATAAAACCTATCATTTATCTTTTATGATTGAATTCTACCTATTTAATATCTCTATACGAAGGATAACAAGCTAGTTACAGCCAAACAAACAGACAAAAAGGATAGAAAGGTGCAAGAATATTAATGAAAATGATCGCAAGTACATTAATACTTAAAAATTTTCCTTTTTAATTAAAAGTAGCCGTTTTCAAAGACCATATTATAGAACAGGCGAGCAAAACACACTACCAGCATTTAAGTTGCTAAGAGCAACATCTTGAAAAATTCTATTAAGCATCACAT
>NC_087205.1:28712164-28737164 GCF_015104395.2 Macrobrachium nipponense | reverse complement strand
TCTTGGGCTCTTGTATGCATTTTTATTATTAGTTTTTGTGTGGCTGCGAATGAATCTCATTTCAACAGTTGTTTTCTAAGTTCCTAAGGCTGCTGTTTTTGTTTAATCCATGATGATTCAGAACTTTGGCAAACACTTTGCTGCACAAAGTTGACAAGGGGAACTGCAAGCTCTGTTTACAGGTCGGCTCTTTTGTACCCTCCGGCCCCACAACGTTGGGCGAACATTTGCGGCGAAAAGTACGGTGCTGGCTTTACGTCCGTCAGCCGCGTCCTGTTTACCAACTGTTCAAGGTCATTTCACCGCGGAGATGCCCACGAACCACATACGTGGGCATACGCCGGTTTGTGATACGTGTATGTGTGACCCCAGAATAGATAGCTACTTCCAATCTTTGCAGCGGCTCTCTCTCGCGGTAACTTGGAACACGATATATTTGAGCGGCAAAGGGAGAGATGGACAAAATAAGCTAAATATTCCATGTCTGTAGTCATTTCCACTTCGTTTCGCATAGGGGCAGCCTTTTACTTTGTGAGCGAGTGTTAACCCCGCACATACAACTAACTAATGTACAGGAGAGAGAGAGAGAGGAGAGAGAGAGAGAGAGAGAGAGAGAGAGATCTTCCTCCTTCTTACAAAAACATTCTCCCTCGAATTTTAATGAGACAGAGAAGTCTAGGCGGAAATGTAGACTCTGGAATCATAAATTCCTTATTGACATGCAGCGTCCGTCTCCTTCAAGTCTGTGATGCTGACGCTGTCACTAATTCAGCCTAGAAGGGATGGGATGGGAGGAGGGCGATGGCATGTCCTGGCGTGTCCTACCTTCGTTATAAACATTGTCTTCGATGTAGGATGAGTATGTTATTCCTAATACCTGAGTATGATTTAAAGATTTGAGTTTTGGGATATTATATTTGGTGTAGGATGGGTTTCTTGCTCTTAGCTCTCAAATGATGAATTAATGATCTCGATATAATTATGTACATGTGTTGCAAGAATTTTTTCTTACTTATGGCAACTTGACAGATTAGGAATTTGTTTTTATACTAAATAGCATGGTGTGGGTGTTGTTTCTCACTTCTAGTACCTGCATACGATTATAGGCTTGTTTATCCCACAGTCTGTTTAGTGTAGGATCTATTTCTTACTCATAGTACCTTAGTTGGATTAAATATTTGTTTTTAATTAAGTATATTTGGTGAAGGGTCTATTTCTTACTCTTAGTACCTTAGTAGGATTAAAGATTTGTTTATAATAAAGTATATTGGTGTAAGGTGCATTTATTACTCCTGGTACCTTGGTAATGTTAATGATTTGTTCATAATAATGCATATTTGGTGAAAGAAACTAGAAAAATGATAAAATTGGGGATATATTGAGGAGTGAATGTGTTTCTGGCTTACTGAAAGGTTTTACATACACTAATGATTTATTTCTGACTATATTTATCATAATCATAATATATGCTGATGAACACTATTATTTTTTTCCTCTCAAAATTATATCGAATTGAACATATGACTAAAATCAACAATTACCAATAACGATGTATATTGACCATACTGCAACTGATAGTGTCATTATTTGTTAATCAAAGTGAATGGGCCTTAGCACGATCATACGGAAATGAATATGATTATAAATTAACTTTCAATGATTAACGTTGTTAGTTCAATGTAGTTCAAGAGCTTTTGCGAAATTTCTAATAATGCGTTAGCTATATCTGTTATAAATATAGTAGAGCTTTGACCTATAATCTTATGCTGAATTTCTACTACCTTTGTGCGTTTCATTGTTATTGAGAGTCACTTAGAAACAGGAATTATTAGAGAAAATCTTATTTCTAATAACGTAATAGGATTGTGCCCGTTGGTTAAAAGAGGCTTGTCTTAATTACCAAGACTTTTATTCTTTTCACTTCATATTTTCCATCTTTCTGGAGGGCCAGTGTTTCTGACCAACTTCCTCCATTTCACTTGGAGCTGCAGCAACTCGTCTCCTGTCTAGTATTTCAACCATAAACCTGTCTGCTGTTGTCCATCCGTTATCATTAAGAGTTCCCATTTTTTTTTTTTTTTTTTTTTTTTTAACTGTTTTTTTTTTTTTTTTTTTTTAACTCTCGTCTTTTCTCACGGATTTTTTTTGTTACAAAATTCTTTTTTGATTCCTTATCATATCTTTTTCCTACTAAAGAAATCTATTACACTATTTACATTACTGAAACTTCCAGATAACACGTTCTATTAAATGGCCTCGTATTTGGCCAGTAAATCAAAGCTGTTGAACATTTACTTTGTAATCACAACTCATTTCATTTATAGCACTGATGCTGAGGTTAATGAAGACTTGGTTATACGTATCTTGTTATCTTTCCTTCCCTCACGATGACATTTCTGAATATAGTTCTTTATTGTCTGCCAAAGTCAATCCTGAATATGGCAATTCATCCGACATGTTCACACACACACATACACACGCGCGTGCGCACACAAACACACCCATACACACACACACACACACACACACACACACACAACATATATATATATATATATATATATATATATATATATATATATATGTATATATATGTGTGTGTGTGTGTGTGTCTGTGGTGTGTCTGTGTCGTTGATGTTGTGTGCGTATGTGTTTTCGTGTGGGTGCTACTAAAACTAAGAAGAACAATATATTTTTTTTATTGTGGAAGCCAAATATTTGATAAATAAGTTTTAAAATAACTTCATATGCCACCCTACAATGAAACTTTTTTTTCATGTGAAAGCTACAAAAAAGTAAAAAAAAAAAAAAAAAAATTGGAATTGTTCCCATTAACTGAACGACGGAGACAACTATGAATTGACAAAACCAGTCAAATATCTTGTCAATTGCGAGAGTAGCAGATGGGAATTACCCCCTTTTTTATTGGCAGGCAGAGATTTCATAACAGTGAATAACCATGAATTACGCTGACAAAACGTTCAAACGGGAGTTTTCCGATAACCCTAATATATGAACCCATTTTTTTAAGTTTTAGTAAAAAATACTTTGACAATAATTCTAAATTAATGCTTATGGAATTTTAAATCGATTAATTTTTTTTTTTTACTAAAAGCATGACCTTTAAGGTTTAAAATTTCCATAAAAACTACTGTAAAAATGTAATTCATACGGGCTTTGTATTTTACGAATATTTTTCGGTGTTGAGGAATATCTCTCTCTCTCTCTCTCTCTCTCTCTCTCTCTCTCTCTCTCTCTCTCTCTCTCTCTCTCTCACATACACACACACACACACACTCTCTGAAATATCTATGTTAATATTTCAACATCTGAGTATGCTCTGATAAAATAAATGGTGATTAATTCAGTAATAATTACTCACTGCAACTCAGGTGTTTATATGTCGATAGAGTGTCTTCTATTTATTTTATACTGGGTCATGGGTAACTCCCTTGACAAAGCTTACCTCATTTCCTTTTCTGGTGCGACATCTTTAATAACGATTTCCTCCAAAGGTTAATGGAGCGTTTAATCTCCCGTTTGCTTTTTAATTATGAAAACAGAACGCTGGTGACTTTTTGATTAAGTAAATTGCATTAACTTGTTTTTTTTATATAATATTTTCTTTAACTGATACCATTGGGTGAATAAACGACTAAATATCATAATTATCATCTTATAGTATAAATATTGCCTATTTAATTTATTCTGTAATTTTTATGATTTCTGTAACTAGTACCACCAGAATACATAAACGGAAAAAAAAATCTTAACAGGACACTTAAGAACCACAAGTATTTGGCCTTTTGTATGTATTCCTGTAGTTTTTTAATCTTCCCCTTAACCTAATGGCCGCATAAAAACAACTTGAAAATTCCAATGTGAATAATTTGAGAAAATTCTAAATAAACTACCTTTTGTTTATTTATTTGCTCAAATTTAAATCCTGTCTTTGTACTTTACCGACAGGATACATAAATACAACCTGAGGAATCTTAGTGCAATTATGTAAGAATCATAAATACTGTCTTTTTTATTGTATTTATAATTCTATAACTTTCTTTAAAAATTTAAACAGAAATACATAAACAACTAGAAAACAAATCCGTTAGGAAAAATCTAGGAACTTAATTTTAATTTTAAACATTTTTATTTGTTCTATTGTTTTATCATACATAAACAATAAAAACATCATCACTAGCCATTAAGTGATATCAATATTTCTGTGATTCTAATCAAATTACTAGCTGCCAAAATAAATAAATCAATTGATATTCAGAAGTTTTGAAATATCATAATCATAACGAAATGCTTTACGCAAAGATTCTCTTAGCAATCAACCAAGAAGGCAAAACCGACATTTTTTTTTGTTTTTTTACCCAGACTTTATTCACCAAACAATAATTTACCAGAGGGGTGCCCATTATCTTCAGTGAGGTCGTTTGCAAACTGCAGCTGGACTAGCAATTTAACTTTGGAAAAGGATAACTTTGTTTTTACAATAGTTTAAACGTTGCAGCTTTTAAAAATGGGTACCCATCTGGCTTCTTTTTTGTTTTTTTTTTATAAATCTTTTATGCCAGTTATAAAGGAAAATTTGGTTAAGTGAATTCCTTATGGAAAGTTGATGAAAAAAAAATGTAGCGTTCAAGATTGTCCTAGGTTGAAATGGACTCTTCTTGGTTATCAAAGTTTTAAATAGTTCTTTTATTCATTTAGCACTCAATTTATTAAACATTTAATGTGCATTAATATAAATACTATTAGTGTAATTATATTATATTATATAATATATATATAGTATTATATATATATATATATATGTATTAATTATATATATATATAATATATATATATATAGCCTACAACGCACACACCATTTCAACACACAATAATATTATATATCATAATATATTATATATATATATATATAAATATATATATATGTATATATATATATATATATATAATATATATTGTATATATATATATATATATATATATATATATATATATATATATAATATATAATGTATCTAATATCTATATGTATTATGTATATATATCTATTATATCTATATTCTATTTATAATATATATATATATATATATATATCTATATTATAATATATTATATATATATATTTATATGTATTTTATATATTATATGTATATATATACATACATATCACATACATATATATTATAATTATAATATATAAATACATTATATATATATATAATATTATCTATAAGGTATATATATATATATTATTATATATATATATAGTTCTATAAAAATTATATATATATATATATATATATATTGCACAAAAAAATCGCCAATGAAAAATGTTTAAAAACTAGAACGTTTTTTAATCTGTAGATCAATAACGACCAACTTGCAATAACCTAAAATGATTTTGTTTTCACGTTTAAAATCTTTCGTTTCGCTTTGGTCGCAATAAGATACGGTTAGATAAGCTAGATTGGTAGATAGATTTTATGATCAGATTTATTGACCCACAAAATCTCACAATTCTTTTCATAAATTAAAAAGGGTTCAATATCATAATTAATTTGCACCATCTTTAAGCAAAAAATGTAGTTTCCAGGTTGGTCTAATCAAATATCAAAAATATGACGCCAAAACAAACTTTGCAAAATTTTGAAAAGAATCCAATAGATGTGTGTTAAACGGTTTTCTTTTCTAAAGTAATCTCCACAGTTTCCAACAACTGGTGATCATATGAAAGGTATTTTTTAAGCTACATTTCTGAAGTTAAATTTCAACTGTGGCTATACGGATGTTCTTTTCGTATCAAAATTTGATTTTACATAAGATATATCTTTTATACGGTATTTTGATTCAAATGTTCCAGAACTTTTCGCTGGCTGAGTTTGCCCATAGGTAAAACCAATTGAAAACTTTTGTTTGGTTGTTATATTTGGTCGGTAAACGTCACTTTTCTGGAGAGTAAGGGGAAGAACCTTTAAAAATTACTGGTAGTTTTGATATTAATATTTTTTGGGACGTCCTAGAAATAAATTTTGCATATATATATAATATATTGTGTTGTGTGTGTTGTGTGTGGTGTGGGGTGGTGTGTGTGTAATGTATATTATATATAAAATATATATATATTATATTTATATAGATATATATATATATATATATAATATCTGAATAATATATATTTATAATTTATATACACTAACAGGCATACATAATATAAAATTAATAGGCCTGGGTGCGTTGTGCGTGGTATCTTTTTGTTGTGTGTATGTTGTTTTAATGCCTCTATTAATTTAATTAAAAACATTTTTTTGTATCTATTCCGTCCATGCTGATGTAGTCATTCATTATTCAAGCTGAGCAGTGTTTTGTATAAACAACAACCTCAATGGAAAAAATAAATTATATTATTACCTGGATATAATGTAAAATGTTAAATGTAATTGCTAACTACCCTTCCTACCAGCCCTACCCCTGGCCTTACAATTTGTCCTTATTTCGAAACACATTGCTTAGTAGCAAAAATATTTTTTGAATTTTGTAATCAAAGGAGCAAAAGAAAACCGTTTGAAAATTTTTCAAGTGCATAAAACAACTAAACGAATAGTTTAGTTAGCGGCGTCAGGTGTCCTTGCTAAATTAAAAACAACAAAACATAGTTGGTCATAATCATAGGATATCAGTTTAACAATCACTGTTGTTAAAGATAGAGTTTTTTTTTTTTTTTGTTTTTTTTTTTTTTTTTTTTTTTTTTTTCTTTTTTTTTTTTTTTTAAGAAAAACGAAAAAATATAAAAATGTGAATCTTATCTTGTTACTTATATGAAGGATTGTCATGATTATATTTTATTTGGTTCATAGCGAATCCCACTATTCGATATATATGCGTGTAATATGTATATATATATATATATATATAATATATAAAAATATATATATATGTATATATATATTAATATATATATATAATATATAAATATTATATAAAATATATATATATATGTATAATATATTATATATATATATATATATATATATTATATATATATATATATATATCTATTGGATATAACTATTATATACTATATATATATATGTAATATTATATATATATTATATATATATAGTTATATATATAACATATAGATATGATATATATATATACATATAATTGTATAAGTGAATAAACACAGGGGAGAAAAATAGGGAGAAAATTTTGCAGCTTAGGCTCTTCTTCGTCCTTTTAATAAGCTATTTTTTGTTTTTGTACCTCGTCAATAATGCCCTGATTAAACACTGCTCGCTCCCTACGAATGGTTGACTATTGAATTTTTTGTCTGTGATGATTTCGCTTTATAATTTTGTAAAGTCCAACGTTTCAGGCTACGACTGAGGGTTTATAAGCATATGTGTGTATATATATAATATTATATAAATACATATATATATTTAATTTAATATAAAATGTAATGTATATCTATATATATATATATCTATATGGTATATATATATATTAATAATAGTATATATAATATATATCTATATCTATATGTGTATATATAATAATATATGTATATATATATATATATATTTAATATAGAATATATATATTATATTATATATATAGAATATATAATATATATGTATATATAATATATATATATATATATATATATATGCTATCCTATTATATAAAATATATATATATAATATATATATAAAATATATATTATATATATATATATAATAGATATATATATCATATAGATATATAATATTTATATAATACCTTTATCTATATATTAACATATATTAATCAGAATAAGTAGAAATTTCAATAGTTGGTTTTTAAAGATGCCCTTAGAAAACTAATTTATTCCTTATTTAATTATTCTAGTCTAGAATTTCTCCTTAAATTTCAATATTCATTTTCCTTCATTCGAATGGTACAAACCAAAGTTAAAACAACAATTCCCTCTAATACCTCAAGTAAGCCAAAAATACAATTTGTTTTAAAAAAATTTAACAACAAAGACATCAAACAGAAGTTACATTGGTTTTAAAATTGGTCCCTACTGCAAAGAACTAAACACACGAATTTTGTTTGAAAATTCACTATAAAAATCATATAAGTAATCGGAGTTATGAACTGGAATAAGAATCTTTCGAATTTTTGAAAAGGATTGTCCTCAACATTTAACCGGGTAAACATTATTTATTTACGTTAACATTTAAGAAAACCGCTTTAATAATATTTAATCAAAGAAGATTAGTATTAAGGATTTCTTAATAACTGAGTTTGAAATGGATACAACCCCCTTTTTTTGTAATTGAAATTTTTTCTAAAAGGTGGAAAATAGATATTCTTTCTTCCTATTCTTCAAAACGTGGAAATTTACTTTAAATCGTTTCTCAATGGCTTCCAGGAAGGCCTTTTGTTAATAATCTTGAAAAATAATAAAATTAAACGTTTTAAGAGAATGAAAATACATTTAGAAAATCAATTAACCTCGTTCTCAATTTGTATCTCTCCTCTCTTCTCTCGCTTCTCTCCTTTCGTCTCTTCATCTCTCTCTCTCTATCCTCACTCCTCCTCTCTCTTCCTTCATGTATGTGTAGACCACTTTACAACACACCACACCACAGCGCACATATCTATATATATTATATATTATATATATATGTATATATTTATAAATATATTTATATATATAATTTATACACACACACAAATGAATAAATTAAATTATATAATATAGATATAATTATATATATAATATAATAAAATATATATCTATTATATACCCCAGAAGAAAACATTTCCCTCCTGCCATTACCAAGAAATGTTCTATCAAAATAAACAAATAAATGGAATAAAAGAAATCATTTTTCCCCAAGGTGTCATTCCTCCATGTCTCAAGATCTCTGAGCAAGCCAATACTGGTCATTCTTTTTTTTCATTCAATTTTCGGTTGTCCTGTGTTTGCTTCAAATCCAAGCATTTGCCCTTGGGAAGGAAGGAAGCAGCTGGGCTCAATCCCCCAAGTATTCTAACAGTGCCCATCCTGCTCTGCCGAAACTAAAAGTAATTGTCCCCTGCCGGAGAAAGGTTTCAGTGTAATGGGATTCTTTCAAACCGACATTTTTTTCTTGTCTTTTTCGCATCTGGCTTTTTTTCACAATGGATTGTATTTTTTTATTTTTTTTATTTAATATTTGGTTTGTTTTTGGTGACCTTTTTCCCGTAATATAAAATAATGGCCAAGTTTATTAGGATTTTCTTTAAAAAAACCAATAATTATTTACATTATATTAAAAAAAGGAGGTCGATGAAATCTGGATTGTATTATTTAGAAGGGATTTAATTCTTTATAACAATGTTGTTTGAATATTGAAACGGTAACTTTTTGAGGTAAATAACAAATAACACCTTTTAAAAAAAAACAGAAAGAAAATAATAATCCATGCAATAATATACTTACATAAGAGGAACAATGTTTTAATTATGTTAAATATTTTTCCTTACCGGCTAAAAATCAAAGCCCCAGAAGTACTTAAATATCTTATCTACAAAAGACAAGACAGAGAAAAAAAAAAGCCAATTATTTAACTAATTAATAAACCTACATTTAAGGTTAATTCTGAATATGTCAACCTCATAATGAACAACGTATTACCCTTAATACTAAACTTGTCATTATTCCTCCAAACGACGTAGAAAACCCGGAAAGACACAAAACGAGCTGGAAAGGTGCTATTTATCCTTAATAGCTTTGATATTGCTAGGATGTCCCGTCCCGGTTGGGTTGCGCATTTTAACGGCTTATCATTGTTTTCCCGTTCTTTGTGCCTTTAAGAAACAGACCTCGCAGGACAATTGGCCGAGTGCCACTAATCCATAACTCCTTTCTCTCTCTCATCTCTCGTCAACTCTCATTCTTTCCTCCCTCCCTCTCTCTCTCTCAATTTGAAAGTAGGTAGTTAGAGTAATATCATTTTATTTTATTAATGCATTTTCATGAAAATGCGCTACTAAATACCCACAAACACACACACGAAGCCACGCGGCTGCGCCAGCACATATTATCAAATAGTATAAAGATTCCGGTTTATTTTTTGTTTCATCTTTAAAAAACCAGCAAGCTTAAAAAAATTTTTTTCATGAACAAATAAGAAAGTGGGAATAATTATCAATAATTGTAATTTTTTTCAAGGAGGTGACCAGTTTTCCTTGACACAAATAGTAAAACAAATTGCAAAATAGAAATTTTTATTTTTATCGAAAGAATTTAAAAAGCCTACCCAATTATGGTTGTTTTGTGGATAGTTTCATTCAAATCATATTTTTCTCATAAATTTTCATCACTGGAATTAACTAAAAAACGAGTTTTCAACTGCAAAAAAAAAAAAAAAAAAAAAAAAGAATAATGATGGTGTTTTCTCTTCTCCTCTTGGGTAAAGGGAAAAGTTGTTATCTGTGGAAAGAAGAATACAAAATCTGATTTTTTTTCTTACCTCTGCAAAGTTTTTCTGGAAAACAATTTTTTGGTTAGGGAACGTTCTGATATGGAATTGTTGTTGTTAAAACGATTTCGTGTATTTTAAATCATTGTGTCATAGGATGCCTCTCGTTATACGGCAACTAAAAGCAAGAAATAATCCTGATTGTGATACTTCCTGGTATTACTAGGATTTTGTAAACATCGTACGTAAGCAAAAATGGAAAACATTAGAATATCAAATACTGGAGAGTAACTTACCCCACTGATGGGGAGAAGTTTAGCCCAAATAACCAGAGCCAGTTACCAACCCGGATAAATAGGGAGGGTGGGAGCTAGTACGGTTTAAACCATCCGTGAAAAACAAGAAACCAGTTAGAAGACGAAAGAAAGAAAGAAGAAGAAAAACGAAGAAGAAGAAGAAAGAAAGAAGAAGAAGATGGGACAGGAAACAATTTCATATTTTGAAAGAGTCATTCAACAAAAAAAACCACGCAGTCAAAAACAAAAGGGTTGTCAGTTTTTTTTCGCCAATTCTAACTAAAAAATCCCCCACCATTTAAATGAAGAAAGGACTCTTTAAGCAACGGTATTACGCAGCATTTCTGAAACAGGTTTCTAGGAAAAGCGTAACCACAGAAAAAAAAAAACTCCGAACCGCTAAAGGTATTTGTCCAAAACGAAAATCCTTAACGACATAAAAATACAAGCCATGAGTCTTTCACCTGATTATGTCTTAAATTTTAACACAATAAGGACTCTAATAATGTCCTACGGATTTAATAACACAAAAGTTCCCTCAATATGTTTTTTGAATAATTAAAAATAAACAAAATCTTCAAAAGATTTTTCTTTAATTATTTTTTCTTGAAAAGGAATCCGATATGCTCTAATAGAATTATATCAAAATTGTAAATCCACAATTTAATAGTCCCGTTCCCAATTGATTACATAATTAGCATTGTTTTAAAAATAATGCTTTTCTGTATCAGACCGTTTTTTTTAAATTAAAAGAAACAATTCTAATCGTGGTTTTTTACGTCCACAGAACAACCCTTTTAAAACATAACATAAATAAATTGGTGAAACTACTTAAGTAATAAAAACCTTTTTGTTCATTTCTTGATTTTTTATGACTTAATTCTTGGTGTTTATGCGTGTCTTTTTATTCAGATAAATTCAATTTCATTCTTTAGCATATAGCAAAATTGTTTCATTTTTTTTTCAAATATGAATTCCAATTTCTTTTTGTGTGGGGTGTTCAAAATTTCATGTCATGATTAATTATTCCTGAAAACACTTCTGAACTCTGCAAGATAAATACATAGATTAAAAACAAATAAAATTAATACATGAATTAAAGAATCATGAAATTTGTAAATAATTAAAATAAATTATCTAAATAACCCGAAAACCGTTAGTGAGTGAAAAAAAATGAATAATTTAAAATTACAGTAAGCAAGAATACAAAAAAGCATTATGTAACATACATGCAAAACACCACACACAGAAACACACACATATTATATATATTATAATATTATATATATATTATTTGATATATATAATATATATATATCTAATATATATATATATATATAAAATTTATATATGTATTATATATAGATAATATTGTATATATAGATATATATATATATATATATGTATATATATATATAATATATATGTATATTATATATATACTATATATAATAATATATATAACAATATATATTATATATATATATATATATATAGTATATATATATATCAATATATTATCAATATATAATAATATATTATATATATATATATATATATATATATATATATATATATACAGATTATATAATATATATTATAATATATATTCTATTATATGATATATATATATATAATATTATATATTGTATATATTATATACAGAATATATATATATTATATATATATAATATATATAGATATATATATATATATATTCATATATTATATATATATTTTATATAATATATATATAATATATATATATATTATATATATGGTATATATTATAATATCTATATATATATATATATATATATTATATATATATATACATATATATTATATAATATATATATATATATATCTATAAACCTATATATATATATATATATATATAATTATAATATATATACATATATATGTATATATAATATATATTTATATATATATATATTATATATTATATATTATCAATATATATATATTATATATATATAGTCCTAATATAATAATATATAATATATATATATATATATATATATATATAAATATATATATACAGATATATATATATAATATATATATATACTATATATATATATATCTGTATATGTATATATATATATAATATATATATAATTTTCTATTAAAATCTAATTATATATATATATATATATTATAATTTTTCCGTTAAAAAAGCAATTGCTTTTAAGTGTGTCAATCCAAATAAGTTTTCTTCTGCAGGTATCTTCATACCGAAACGAAAGTTTTTTTTTTTTCCGATTCCTCCGTTCGTCAATTTTCTGGTACGAAAAATATACGCAGACTTCCTTCATTCCATTCTATTGAATTTTTGTCCAACGGACAGCTGGTTTCCGTCCGCCTTTAATGGCATTGATCAAATGGACTACGTGAACTTTACGAATCTGACCTTTCTGGCCTATTTTATTTCATCCCGTGTGGGAGGTATGAAACCTTGAGGTTTATGGGGTACTGGCAACCTTGGGTGCTGGTTAGTTCTAGGAATTAACATTTTTAAAAGGGCGGGTTGTTTTTTTTGGATTACAAAGAACATAAGGTTTTTTTTTTTTTGATTAATGTCGTGGTGGACAAACTTAAGAGTGAAAAGTTTAAAACAGTGGTTAAATAAAATATTCAAAATTGGCAATGCCATTTGTGCTAGAGTTTCCTTAAATGGTATCGTTTTTAAAATTTAATATATTACATGTTGGTTTTAGATAAAAAATTGCAAAATTACATTACAGGAATGAAAATGAATATCGAAATCTAAAACTCACAGGGAATAAAAATATATGTATAATGTTTTAAAATAAAACAAAATGCATAAATGGTACAGGTTGGACCACAGGTTTTTTTTCCCTGGTACAAAACCTTCTTTGAGGGACTTGGCGAAAAAAATTATATGGTAACAGTGCTTTTTACTGAGGGGATGGGGGAGGGGGAGGTGGTCCTTTCCTCTCTTAGCAAGAGGGTTCCACCAATAAGGCTTCATGGAATTCTTTCAGTGGGAGGAAGTCATTAGGTATGTTGTAGAAACCCACAAACCACGACAATGACACGACAAAGACACGGATGTAAAAAAAAAAAAAATGGAAAAAAAAAAAAAAAGTCAATTCTGAAGCAGGTTATTTATATCAGCTGTAACTAAGATTACTGTCTCACTTTTAAATAAGTTTAAGTTTGTTTTTTTAAAAGATTCCATTTAAACTTTCGGTCCTAAGGCCGTTCATTCTTACCATCCGTTGTCTGTTTATTATGTAATCGGGTCAATATCATTAACGCAATATTAAAATTGGATCAAAATTTGTTAGTTTACATTTTGGGTAAGTTGAAGAGAATCACGAACAATCCAATAGCAAGGATATTTTTAAACCTGCTTTTATCAATGAAAGCCAAGTTTCATAGGTATCGGTTGCAGTGCGGTTTCCTTACCAATAATAATAATAGGAAAGCATTGCACATACCCAAACTACTAGTGAAACGCATGTTTGAAAAGGGTTCTCCGAACGCCCTTTAGCTCCTCTCTCTCTCCCTCTCATATTCGCTACTTTTAATAAAAAGTGAAAAACAATTGTCATCTAGAAATTACCCACTGCGCTAAGAATTGCAGTTTTGATATGTCCATTAAAACCCCCCCTTCTAAATCCTTGGAACTAAAACTAAATATATGCATATATATTTTTTTCTCGGGGCCCCGGGGGGAGTGGTGTCCGGGGATTGAGTTCTTGTTTTTGTTAAGCCGTCTTAACAGGTTTTTCGGGGTGGGAATTCTAAAATGTAAGTTACAAAAACTGACAAAGCCTTCTTGCTTTTTGCTGTAGGCCGATGTTCCTCAGCCTAGGCTTTCGCTACCAACTGAAAAAATGGGTTGGGGAACTAGGGGTAAGGTGGGGCCTGTTGCCGACCCCTCCCGCCGATGAGTGGAACGAACGTAGATTATGCTCGTGGATAGAGTGTAATGGCTAACCGAAAAGCTCCCACGTTGAAAATATTTTTTTATGTTTTATCTTTGTAAAATGCCCTGCGTGTTTTAGTTGTTTTTATCTAATATTATTATAATACCTGTATATTTTCCTGAAATACAAACCCAACATTTAGAAGAAGAAGAAGGATTGGGTTGAAAACTCACTCTTTGTGTAACATATATAATGAAATGAATTAGAAAAGGAGAGAGAGAGAATAGAGAGAGGAGGAGAGAGAGAGAGAGAGAGACTGAGGAATGCAAAAATGAAACTAACGAGGGACAGAGAAAATTCCACAATACGTGTAATGGAAAATTGAAGAAGGAACTTTCCCAAAAAACTTGGTGCAAACTTTTGAACCACCCATTCCCATATGGTAAACTTAATTTCGTTTGACCAATGAATAAACAAATTGTTTGAATGTTCAGAGGTTTTCATGTGATTCTCGTGGGTTTTGGGTTTGTATTCCTCCCTTCTTGGAATATACTGTCGAGGTTATTCCCTACCACGGCCCTTCATTACAACTAATTATTGCATTGATAATGGATAAACACATCTACCCGTTGGCTTATATTTCTTTCTAATATAGTTAATTGTGATTACATGTTTTGAATTGTCCATAATTACCGGACAGAAATTACCTTTCGCTCTTATCATTCGTGTGGAAGGAATAAGAGAAAGACGTCCCTCTATTGTTAAACAGCCCTTTCAGTCGTTTACCCTGTTCCCATTGTGGAAATAGAGCTATTTTGGAAGAATGAAAAGGTTTTTGATGATAGTTGTTCCCCGTAGGGTTCCTTTTTCTTTTTAGATAATTTTTTTGAGAAACAATCAGGATAGCGGAAATTCCCTTTAGATTTTGGAAACTACTTTAAGATATAATCAAAGTTCACCTTTGCTAATAAATAAAATTATTAATAAGATCAATACCTTGGAGCTAAACGATACTGCATAGGTTCTGTTTACCCGATTTTTTTTTGTTTTTATACATTCATGCGACCATGGAAGTTCCAGCGGAAGCCATGGGGGCGTAATCCCAAATAATACCCAACACTCCAATTTTTACATTTATTTTTAATTATTAATGAGAAAGTCCAGCCAACCCTTCCCTTCTACATCACTTCTTACCTCAATCTGTTAGGCATAGGAAAGGATTTCATAGGTTTCTTTTTTTTTCTTTCTGACGATCTGGTGGGGTCGGGGTTTTGGTGGAAGAGTTTCCATTGTGTTTTTCCCAGAGGTTTTTCATTAAGTTGAAATTCTAGGTCTCCATTCCTCCCCCCTCTTCAGGCTTCCCAACATTTTTAAAAATCCAAATTAGACCTAAACTTAATTCCCTCTCAGTTGAGGTTCCATAGTCTTGTATCCTTACTTTGGCCAGTCAAGGAAAGCAACTGCAGGAATCCTTCCTCGACCTTTGAAACCATTCCTGGACTTAGTTCTGGCCCGTATGGAAATGGGGCATCGGTCGTGATGAAAATGACAGGAGCATGGTGGGGTGGATGAATAATTCCGCTGTTATGTGGGAAAGAAGTTAGAAAATCCCTGAAGAATTTCAATGTATTTTTTTCACCAGTGAACCTCCCCACTCAATCCTGGTGATATCATCCAATAATAATGTAAGAAAAGAATCCAGAGCCCCAAAACGTTTACTGGTGACGGTGCCCATTTCCATGGGGTCAACCCCTCGTAAATTTTCCCCTCTGTAGCTAAAATCTGAAGGAAAAAAGGGGAAAAATCTAATTTTTTAAAACAATTTAACGCTTTGCTTTTCGTAATTAGGGAAAATAATGCTTATACTGGTGTTTTGGGAAAAATAAAATGCTAAGTAACCAAACCCTTGGAAATAAGTTTAAGAATGTTTATTAAGTCTGGCAAGGGATTAATAACTTATAAAGATAGCATTAACTTTTTTAAATTAAATTCTGCAAACCAGTACCGTTTATGAATGGGAATGATTTCCTTGAATTTCACTAAATACAGGCTTGTTACTCCTATATTAAATTAAATTTGCCTACGTGATTATTCCATAACATTTAATAATTGCATTTGATTAATGCCCTGAAAATGCTGGCCATAGTTAAAAAAAAGAAACTAATGGGGGTTTTTTTTGTTTCAATGAAGAATTTTTTTGTATTTTCCCCCCACCACTTCCCTCGTATGGCCAATATAATTTAACTTAAGGGCGGAAAAATACATGGTTAATTGACAAAATTTTATTATCTTTTGATTATAATAATTTAAACCCTTGCTTTATAATTATTAGAAATTAGTTCTGACTGTTTATTAATGATTATAGCAAACTCACCTTAATATTACTCGGTCCTTCGTTTGTGATCCTGGGCCGTGACTTCTGCTCGTCAAATGGACCTTTGTTTTCGGTCAACTGCATACAACCTCGAAAGACCAATTTCCAATTCCATCCCTCCCCACCAAAACAAACTTGGTTGCAACCCACAAGGGCAAGGGCACTATCCAGCACGATGCCGTTCGGCGGAGAAAATTCCTTCTTGGCTTGGAATTCTAATGAGGTAATCCTGCCTCATTCCATACGGTCCTTTCCGCACCGTCATTAGCCGAAACATTCAATGCCAGACGTTTCACGAATAGCAAATAATAGTATTGGTAAAAAAGCATCTTTCATTGATGCTGCTCTTCGTTCGAATGTCCGTCGTTATCCTAACGGGTGGTCCTTTATCGTAGGTGGAGGTCTTCGAACTGAAATAACGTAATTAAACATGCAAGAATACCTAGAATAATCAAGGATTAATTAGTTGCCCGTTTACCTTATGGGTGAACGCTATTTGGTATTCTGGGAAGTAAAGAGAAAAAGAATCACTATTTAAGAGTTCAACAGGACCAAGGTGCAACCTATAAATTTCGGTTTCATGATTTTTAACGGGCTTTGTAAGGATTTAATGTTTAAAAAAATTAATAAAAAATGTTAAATAAATAAATGCTATAATCCAAAGTCCTGGTCCAAATTTCCCATCTAGCTGCCTCCTTTTCCATTTATTTTAAACTGCTGCAGGGGAGACCGGTCAAGACGCTGTGCAACAGCACGTATTGGAAAAGCCCCACCGCTTTCCCCTTATCGTTAGAGCGGACGATCCTGCAGCCCGGAGAAGAACCATATGTTTTGCCCCCCCGCAGGCGTCCCGGGGAGGGGACCCGGGCGGGCCCCTCCGCCCTCGCCCAGGCGTTCCCCAGGGGGACCCGGTCGGGCCTCCGCCCGCCAGGCGCCCCGGGGACCGGCGGGGCCTCCCGCCCCCCAGGCCAGGTCCGTCCCGGGGACGGGCGGGGCCCCTCCGACCCGCCCCATGGCGTACCGGGGTCGCGGGCCGGGCCCCTCGCCCGCCAGGCGGTCCCGGGGACGGGGGCGGGCCCCTCCGCCCGCCAGGCGTCCGGGGCGGACGGGCGGGCCCCTCCGCCCGCCAGGGGCTTTCCCGGGGACGGGCCGGGCCCATCCCAGCCCGCCAATACGTCCCCCCGGGGCAACGGGCGGGCAAGTGGCCCGCCAGGGCGTCCCGGGGAACCCGGGCGGGCAGAGGCCCAGCCAGGCCGTCCCGGGGAAAGACGGGTCGGGCAAGCGGCCCGCCCAGGCGCGTCCCCGGGACGGGGACCGGGCCGGGCCATCTCCCCCCCAAGGCGGTCCCGGGGACGGGTAGCGGGCAGGCGTGCCCCGGCCCAGGCGTCCCGGGGGACGGGGCCGGGTCAATCGGCACCGGCCTGGCGTCCCAGGGGAGCGGGTCGGGGCAGCGGCCGCCCTCCAGGCGTCCCGGGGGGACTGGCGGGCAGAGGGTCCCGCCAGGGCGTCCCGGGGACGGGCCGGGCAGCGGCCCCGCCCAGGCGTCCCGGGGACGGGAGGGCAGAAGGCCCCGCCAGGGGGCGTCCCGGGGACGGGGCGGGCAAGCGGGCCCGCCAGGCGTTCCCTGGGTAACGGGCGGGCAGCGGGCCCGCAATTTAACAGCCAGTAATCTTCATTTCACATACCATGGTGGATTGATGAGTTCCTATTGGCTAATCCTACCAACTCAAGGAATGATATAAATGGATATCAATCATGGTATTGTTTTACAACTCAAACTCGAAACAGAGTCCCTGAATCCCCAATAGAGGGTGAGGTCGTCAGCAGGATTTTTAAATAAATGGGTCAGACTTCATAACTACTCACAATTGAATCGAAGGAACACAAATCTGGCGCTGCGAGGACGAATTGTCACTTTATGCGACAATTACTTTCTCGATACGATCCATTGCACGTGATATTGGTGTGTCCCCCCACCGACCGGTACAGTAGAAGGTGGGAGGAGAGTGGGAACTTGAACGACTTGCGTAAGTTGTTTATGCTGAATGATTGGCGGATATGTTACATTGTTCATGGTTATTTAATCTTGCTTATTTAATGTGTAAGTTTCTTTCTTAAATGTATTTCGTCTCGCTCTTATAATTTTGGTTAGACTACAGATATCCACAGCCATTCCAACAGCACAGTAATATTTCAGGTGCACCTCCATAATTCCACACCGGTGGGTGGTTGGCCCTTGCCGACCTCAACCCATGAACAAAGTTAGATAGTCGATTGAGTTGTCTCGGTAAAATTAAGCCTATAAGAGCATTTTATTTTGTGCCCACCCTGTCACAGTCATTGTGCGTCTTATGGTAGATATAGTTTATATATTAAATGTCATTTCAGTGATGGCTTAGGAATGATTTACAGTTTTAATAACTAACAACCAAATTGAGAATATTATGGAAATATGTAATCACGTTCTTTTTGATATGCTTTTGAAACCAAAAGTATACTGCCATGTTTACTAAATTATGATCAATCCATCCAGTACAAAATTCGAAGAATCTAGAATTGATTGCGATGTTATATAAATTATAAGTTAAACATTTAAGATAATATGGTCTCTTAGCTAGGCCAGGGGTCCACGGAACACGCCATTATCAGGGCGGCTCGAGAGCAACCCTTAACCAACGCCGAGGCCATTCGTGAAATACCTTGGATTAGAAGTGTCTTCGATGACCAGTACGGACGCAGACTTCACACTGCTAGGATTCATCACAGAATACCATCGACGAAGGAGCTCTTGATGGAGCGACATAAGGCGGGAAGTCTTGATTTTGCAGAAACGTCATGCTGATAAGGATTTGGACTTTTGAGGGCCAGGTCATCTTACTGACGAGGAAGTGCTTCTCGTCCACATCGCATGGGAAGCTGCAGTGTTGGCGAACAAATAGAACTCGGTATGATAAGCAAAAATATTTACTTGCATCAAATATCAATTGCATACTTCTTTTTAATATTAATCTTCAGATTTTGTTCCACGGAAGTGGACTGTCAAAATATATAAAGGGAGTAAACATAAATAAGAGTGCTATTTCTGAGATAAATATTAGGTAAGGGACAGTGGCAGCATTTGCTCTCTTTCCTCAAAATATTAAATTAATAGATAATTAGACAACAGAATTCTTTCAGTGTTGTTCACCACTGAGAATTTAAATTCTCCAAAGGCATATATGATTTATATTATACACCCCCTCTCTCATTCAGATATGAATCCCGTAACATCGTTTGAGGTTGTTCGATCCGGCCATGTCACCTGCAACGTATGGGGCTTGGGGTGTGTCTGGATGGTATGGGTGATGTGTTCTGTATCGAGGGACGATTTACAGCAGCTAAAGTATGTTGAGCTGCTGCAAACCTCCTTCCTTGCCTTCGTTACGAGAAAGGAATTTTCCCTTCCCATCAGGCCCATCCTGTTCATGCACGACCGGAGTCCCATTCACACTGCTCGCGTTGTTCAAGAGTGGTTTGCCAGACAGGATAACCTGCTTCTTCTTGAATGGCCGAGCAAAGGAGCAGATATGAACGTGATTGAACATGTGTGGCCCAGATGGTGAACACATGGAAAATGTAACATGAGAGAACAACACAGCAAACCATGGCTCACATCAACTCTCAGTGGGAAATTTGTATCCGACAGACCGCACCCAGCAAAATTTTTCAAAACCTTGTTCTTCGATGTCCGACAGATTGTGGGAAGTGACTGAGAGAGAGGGTGGATGGTCAAGGTTTATTAATTGTATAATATAAATAAGTTTTATTTTTTGTTACAGGACATATGGTCTCATTTTGTTTCTCACTAGTTATTTCATTATATGTTTTATTATAACCATGATATTCTTGATATAATATTCGAAGTATCTGTAAAAAAAATGGCAATGGCATGCCTCCATACAATATTGAGAGTATTGCAGTAAACTTTCCTACTTACTGGCCCCACATGTTTTTTATGTGTCTTCCTAATCACCGTTTCTTGTTAACAGCATTGAATTATAGAACTGAATGACTCGCCGAGCACTGTTTTCATACAGTGAGGTCGGTAACACAAATTGCCTTACCTGTATACTTTGTTCTCTGTGGTGCGGCCGATACAGATATGATAGTGATTTACTTCGCCAGTATTTCGCTTATTAGCTTCTTGGAGTCTATTGAAATAGTTTCCATTATTTGAAATGTTTATGCTTTATATCCTACTGATATTTTCAATGTAGTATCTTTGGTTAAAATCTAAGTTTTATATGAACAAGAGTAAAAATGTGGTTGGCATATTTTTTTGGCCGTCGTGTTGTCGTTACTGAGTTATAAGGGTCATATGCTCTGTGGGATATTTTAAAAGGAAACGTCAGTTCAGTAGATGATGCTATCTTTATGTCAGCCACTATAAGGAAAGCCCAAATGACTTCACCTATCGCCTGAGGTCAACGAAATATATAGTCTATAATATATCAGTGCATACATAATTTTTAGAAAAACAAACAGTTAACCCTTAAAAATTTTTTTTAAAAGGTCAACCTCGTATTTATGAACGTGTTGCAGAAAGTCGTCCCACATATGTGTTTACGTCATGTGACGTTCTTAAGATTTTAAATTTGCGCGCCTTCATAGCTTATTGTATCGATATTGTTTCTGTACTACTTAGTGCCTTATTAGAGGCCATTGCCTGCTGGCCGTTTGCACTGCTTGTCTTCCATTTGTATGAACTGTGGCGGGGGAGGGGGGTTGGGGGCGGGGTTAAGGGTGGGTGGCCTAGGAGGTTTGTTGTCAGAAATGTCAAACCAGCTAATCCTGTGTGGCAAAGGATTGGTGGTGATAATTTTTTTTTTGCCACACCTTCGATTTTGATGAAAAAGTATATCAGGAATAATAAAGTTTTTTTTATTCTGTTTTTTTTTAATGGAACTGACTGTAGAGAGATCCAATCGTGATTTTCGGCAATACCAATATAACTTTAAAATGTTGATACATTTTTAAGTATTGTGTAATGAATATGACCGATATATGACAATGTGGAAGTAAGATAACTTCTTGGCCGAAAGTTAAATGAAACCTTAATAAACAAACTTATATTACAAGTGAGACAACAATCTTCATTACAACGATATAAACTGCTCAGATCTTTTTTTTTTTTTTTTTTTTTTATTTTTTTTACTCCGTGTGTGTGTGTGTCTTTCTCCCACTATACCTAATAAGTCCGCCCACCAAACGAACTCTAGAGCTTATTGGTGGAAACTCTTGCTAGCAGAGAAGGAGCTCCCCCCATCTCCCTCAGTAAAACATTGATACCATGTAATTTTTCGAAGTCTCTCAAGACGTGTACCAGGCAAACCTGTGTCCAACTGTACAAGAGATAATTTCTGTTTATACATAAATGTGTATGATTTAAATTTGAGTGAGTGAGCGTGTGTGTGTGTGTGTGTGTGTGTGTGTGTGTGTCCCCAAATGGTCTACGTGGTTAACGGCTGCTGATTTGTGTTGGGCGGGGTCTCAGCGACCTGAGCAAGGATGTAAACTTGACTTTCGCTGACGCTGGGTCTTCCCATGTCTTCCAAGGGGCAGGGGCGCGATGTTCTCGGTGGATTGGGGTGCGCTGTCTGTCCCTGTTGGCTTGCGTATTCCTTCTCCTGCTGGGAGGGAGTATATTGTCCGATTCCTTGTTGGACGTTCAAGTCGGCTTCTGAATAGCGATGTTCACCGCTTCCGTTATTAAGAGGCGACCGTAGTTGTCTTCTCTGTGCACGACCTGGGTGCCTTCTATGAGCTCTTGTAGAGATGGCTTCCTGTCGTGAACATCTATGTAATGTTGATGGATGGCCCCTTGATTTCTGTGAGCCAGCAGACGTCTCCGAAGGGTTGTTGTAGTGTGCCCGATGTAGTTTTGGCTGTGAGGTTTACACACCTCCTCTGGACAAGTAAATTTGTAAACTACATTCGTGCACATCTCCTTCGGTCCCCCCAAAGGGGGGAATTTTACGACGTCTTGCTGATTGTTGGCCCTAGTCACAAGCCTCGACACTTTCTTTCTGAGGTCCTCGGTTGGGTCTTTTGTTAAACGTTGGAATTTGAAAAGATGGATAGGATCCTCCTGGACACTTCCAAATTCCAACGGTTAACAAGAGAGATATGCTCCGAGATATGCTGAAAGCTAGTACTACAGACCCCGCCCAACACGAATCAGGCAGCCGTTAACCAACCAACGTAGACCATTTGGGGAGACACACACACACACACACACACACACGCTCACTCACTCAAATTTAAATCATACACATTTATGCATAAACAGAAATGATCTCTTGTACCTTTATGCATGCTATAAAATATATACATATATTTTTATTCCTGTATTTAGATTTCTATATTCATTTCATTCCTGTATGTAATTTTGTAATTTTTATCTAAAACCAACATTGTATATTTAAATTTTAAACCATATTATTAAGGAAACTCTAGCACATGGCATTGTATTTTGAATATTTATTTTAACCACTGTTTAAACTTTCACTCTTATTCGTAACACTACATATGTCCTTATGTTCTTTGTATCCAAAACAACGCCCTTAAGCTGTAAATCCTTAGCTAACCAGTACCCATACCTAAAGGTCATACCTCCCACACGATGAAATAAATAGGCCGAAAGTTCAGATTGTAAGTCAGTAGTCACTTGATAATGCCATAAGGCGAAACAGCTGTCGTGACAAAATTCAATAAATGGAAGAAGGAAGTCTGCGTATTTTTCACCAGAAATTGACGAACGAGAATCGGAAAAAAACTTCGTCGTATGAAGATACCTGCAAGAAACTTATTGATGCCACTAAAGCAATTGCCTTTAACGAAAACATTGTATTAGAGAAAAACTATGCCCTAAAAGTATAAAAATATATATATATATATATATATATATATATATATATATATATATATATATATATATATATATATATATATATATATATATATATATATATATATATATATATATATATATATATATATATATATATATAGTATATATATATATATATATATATATATATAATATGTATATATATGTATATATATATACATATATATATATATATATATATATATATATATATATATATATATATATATATATATATATATATATATATATATATATATATATATATATGTATGATATATCATATATATAATATATATATATATATATATATATATATTATATATATATATATATATTTATATACATATATATATATATATATATATGTCTGGTGTGTGTGTTTGCGTGTGTGTGTGCGTGTGTGTGTGTGTGTGTGATTTTCTTACTACGTCTTTCGTGTTCACAGAAATAAGTACCAAAGACTGAACGTACATTGAAACGAAAAAAAAAAAAAATTAATTAAATTGAAGCAAATTGACAAATTACTCAGTTTCCACCCTCTTATACTATGAAAACAGTTCTCCACTTCATTTTCTTATGAGATACACTGTTATAACGGGTGCAGCGTTATAAATGCACTGAAACTTACCTAAGCCTTGATGAAAGTCACTGAAAATGGATATGATTCCCGGGTATTCCTGGATACTTGCACAGGAAATACTATATTCGTATTACTAAATGTTACTTGCAAATGATGTCGCGTATTCGGGTTGGTGCAGACGGTATATTGAAGATTTGTGCAGATACATTCAAGTAAGAGTTTAAGGGTGTGACCATTCAAGTGCAACTGTTTTCCTTTTTATTATGTGTTATATATATATATATATATATGATATATATATATATACTATGATATATATTTCTATATATATATGATATATATATATATATATCATATATATATATATACTATATATATAGTATATATATATATAGTATACATACTTATATATATATATATA
>NC_087205.1:28704664-28707164 GCF_015104395.2 Macrobrachium nipponense | reverse complement strand
AAAAACGCAATACCTAAATAGAAGGGCCTCTTGACATTTTTTTTTGTGTCGAAGTCCGCTTACATGTTAACTCTCTTACCACAGCACCAGAATTCTTAAGCTAGCAAGTTTGTCCGAAAATAAGACGATTTGCAGCCTGCAGTTTCAGTTGTGAGATATTCTATATCTTCATTATAATAATTATTATATGTGAATATTCTTCTCATTTTTATTTCATTATTGGTTAATCTTGCTTTTTATTACAGAGGTTATACATTTTACGTGCACTTCCACAGACATACAAATACTCTTAAAAACAGTGAAAACAGAGAAAAAGATGGGTTTTCTTTGAAAGGGATATTAAAAAAAATACAGAAAACGACTAAATACGTTAAAAGATTTAATCTAACTAAATCAAACAAAAATAAAGGAACAGCAGATCACATCAGACCAGAGCTGGCCGTCTTCACAGGAATTTTTTTTATTTTTTATTTTTAGATTTAAGCCGCTAGTCTAACATTATATTGCAAGTTCCAAACATCATGGATTCCAATTAGGACCGGAGAAAAAATGTGTAAACTGGCAGATATATATATATATATATATATATATATATATATATATATATATATATATATATATATATATATATATATATATATATACATACTATGTATACATGTATTGATATACTGATATATTAATCAACAATGCCCATATGAGCAACAGTTTAATAGTGAGAGCGATAATACCATAATCCTTATAAATCCTCTATTTTTCTTTGCTTTCCTGGTTCTCATCGCTGCTAATGGAACCCTTTTTCTCCGTCCTCCCATCTTTCTTGTTTTTCCGTTATCTCCCTTCCCTTCCCTTTAATATTAATCAGGGGCGGTTAGACACACCGATTCGTATGACTACAAGTGATTTAGATATTTAGCGGCCCAACTGTTAACCCTGGAATCTAGTGGAGTGGTTTCAACCATCCACGGTCTGCTCTTCATGGTACCTGTCTTGTATATTTAGGATGAAGGAGCGTGTACACATTCATCCTCACAGTCATCCTCATTCCTGCGTCTGGGATATTACGGCGTCTTCCCCTGCTGAGAATACTGACGGAAGCTGTGTCCTGTTAGGAAGTGCATGTAAGGTAAATTTTCACTTTTATCTTCATTTTGTTTGCGGAATTGAACATAGAGAGAATCTGTTTATAATTTATTTTTCACCTACCAAAAACCGTTAGCTGCTGAAAAAACACTTTTAATTCTTTGTTTCTATGTGAAAATATTGGATTTTGAATCATATCTGTATACAGCAGCCCGTGAGCTTACACTGAGAAAAGATTTTGTGGTTAATTTAATTATACAAACAAATGAGGCCTCGGCTCTCTCCTCTTCTCTCTCTCTCCTCTCTCTCTCTCGATCTGTTGCTCTCTCTCTGCGTCTCTCTCTCTCTCTCTCTCTCAAGGAATATTGTCGACTTATTACTGACAAATATGTTGGCACGGGAACATAAACCATCACTTATATGACAGAATTATCAAAAAAGACAGATCAGTAAACGTAAAACTATTCCACCCGAGAGAACTGAATAAAGAAGTTATTTTTTTTGTTTTTTTTTTGTTTCCAAGAAAGGTGGTATCCATGGTCTCTGCATCGAGTCATCATCTAGAATATTTAAATTAAATTTTGATGGATAATGACCGACATTCAAATAATTATTGTATTAAAAGCAATGAAATACGATCTAATTTAAGTATCTCATATAATTTTTGAGACAGGGCTTAATTTTCTAAAATTCATTATTGTCACAATTTTCGAGGAAAAAGAATACTTCTGTTAAAACTGTATAAAATGAAAATCATTGTCTCATTTGATCCCTTTTAAAAATTGCTAGGTAAAGGAAGCGTTAACTAATATAATACATTTTTTCCCATTTCGAAATTCACATATGTGAAAATGAGCCCTCATCCGCTTTCAGAATTCACTGAGAAACTTTTACCTCAAAAACCTCTATTACTTCCTACAATTTTTAAAATCCCTGTCATCTCTATTTTAGTATGAGTCAGAAGGAAGAGAAAAAAGGAAAGTAAAGAAATAACGGTGAAAGATTCCTAACATTCCCTCCTAAAGTTATTAGTAATGAAGGGTTTTAAAACTTTAATTTTGGGGAGGCAAGCGATGGGCTGACTTCAGCAATTAGATGTTGGCAACATTTGGCTGCTGTGATAAAGTGGGACTTCACGATATGCACTCTCGGTCTTGACTGGAAATATATATATACATATATATATATATATATATATATATATATATATATATATATATATATATATATACCTATTACCTATATCTTTTAGCCAATGTCTTTTATGACTGTATTAATATTTTCCCGTACGTGTTTCAAGTCGAAAACCTAATTCATTACCCACGCTTTTAGATAAAATTTAGGATGTTCCTATTTCCCTTATTAATTTAATTTCCGTGTTTTTTTATCTATTCGTATTTCACAATCAAATTGCCTA
>NC_087205.1:28694664-28699664 GCF_015104395.2 Macrobrachium nipponense | reverse complement strand
ATGATGCACAGATGTTTTTATGTGCGAAACGTTTCACAATAAACTTCATCCTTTTTACAACTGGTATCATGGAGACCCTCTGAAGATTTATATATATATATATATATATGTATCTATATATATATATATATATATATATATATATATATATATATAGATAAATTAGATATAGATGTTGACCAACCTCTTTCTATATTCTCTCTCAGTCGGGTTGCTTCTGATGTAGCATCTCCATATTTCCTTATTTTCTTCTTCTTCTTGTCCCATTTTCCTCCTTTTTGCTGCTGTAGCTCCAATCTCAGGCTGTTGATTACTGTCGTTGTGGTGGTCACTTGCTGGATGACGACCTCGAAGTACTTGACCGTCTTCCACTTCAATTGGGTTGAATACCTGGCTGCCGGACTAAGCTCTCTGTGCCAGAGGTTCCATTTACGTCGTTGTCGTTTATTCCTTCATTTCTTAACATCATTGCTGATTTTTGCTATTTAATAACACATAGCTGGACCCTACCCCATCAGGGATAGGTACTCATTTACAGCTGAGTAGACTGAGGAAATTATGGTAACGATCCTTTCCCAAGGAATCAACGCCGAGGAGAGCGGTCACCCATCCAACGACTGACCAGCCCCAATGTTGCTTAACCAGTCCATTGATGACCTAACCCACTCTGCCACGGCGCCACATGATTCAGTGGCAAAAGCCTTCCACTCGAGCCTGTGCAAGAAACATCAGCTACCTTGCAGTAATAAGTGGTACGAGCTCCAACCTGAGGGAGAGATAGAAAACGATCAGGCAAAGATCATGGGACTATGGTATCAGAACGGATAGGGTGATACGTGCAATCAGACAGACGTGACGTTGATCGACAAAGTCAAGAAGAAAGTATCACTCATTGATGTCGCAATACCATGGGACACCAGAGTTGAACGAAAAACGAGAGGGATAAAAAAAAAAGGATAAGTATCAAGATCTGAAAATAGAAATAAGAAGGATATGGGATATGCCAGTGTAAATCGTACCCATAATCATAGGAGCACTAGGCACAATCCCAAGATCCCTGGAAAGGATTCTAGAAAAACTAGAGGCTGAAGTAGCTCCAGGACTCATGCAGAAGAGTGTGATCCTAGAAACGGCGTACATAGTAAGAAAAGTGATGGACTCCTAAGGAGGCAGGATGCAACCCGGAACCCCACACTATAAATACCACCCAGTCGAATTAGAGGACTGTGATAGCGAAAAAAAAAAATTATTATTATTATTATATTATTATTATTATTATTATTATTATTATTATTATTATTATTATTATTGTAGCCAATGCTGTTAGATGAAGGGTATATAGCCAGAAATCAAGCACTTGTCCTTAGGTGATCGATAAGGGCAGAACAAGTCAGTGTCTGGAATTATATTTATAAAAATGGCTTTTGAACAATCTGTAAAGGCATTGCCATAGAATGACGTATCTTAAAGCAAACAATATCTCTTAAATCAGTGATGAATTTGTGATGTAATGAGAATATAGAAAATATAATGAATGCTGGCGACGCTGTACATTAATAAAACCTATCAATTTATTTTTTATTATGATTGAATTCTTACCCATTTAATATCTCTATACGAAGGATAACATTTAGTTACAGCCAAACAAACAGACAAAAAAAGGATACAAAGGTGCAAGCATATTAATGAAATGATCGTAAGTACCTTAATGCCAAAACAATTTTCCTTTTTAATTAAAAGTTGCCGTTTTCAAAGACCATATTATAGAACAGGCGAGCAAAACACACTACAAGCATTTAAGTTGCTTAGAGTAACATCTTGAAAAATTCTATTAAGCATCACATGTTCTGAATATCTTATAAGTTCTAAATCTATAATGGTGATGTAACGTTACCAGTCTATGGGTGCCGTGTAAATATTTAACAAGGTACTCTACCCACCCAAGGTTTTCATTCTTCATTTTAGTAAATATTTGAATAAATTCTTCCACAATAGTTTAAATGCAAATATCTGTGTGTTGTGTGTGTGTGTGTGCGTGTGTGTGTATATACTGTTAATGATCGTGTACCGTAGCCAAATGTAAGATTTGTCAACATATTCAGTACACAACGCCAGCAATGGTGGTGGACGAGTTTGGTGCATGTAAGTTGAGAGAGAGAGAGAGAGAGAGAGAGAGAGAGACAGAGACAGAGAGAGATAATCTTAAGATTAACATAGCGCACACTTATCAGTTGAAGCGGTTATTGACGCGTTTATTTGTAATATTTATCAGCTTACACGGACCAAAATTGTCCACCAAACGTTGCTGGCGTTTGCGTACTGAGTATAATAACATATACA
Source organism: Macrobrachium nipponense (assembly GCF_015104395.2). Taxonomy (NCBI): domain Eukaryota; kingdom Metazoa; phylum Arthropoda; class Malacostraca; order Decapoda; family Palaemonidae; genus Macrobrachium; species Macrobrachium nipponense. The sequence goes on along the minus strand of NC_087205.1, from coordinate 28,697,324 downwards.
TTTGGTTACGGTACACGATCATTAACAATACAGGCGAGATATTTGCCCTTAAACGATTCTGGAACTTTTTTTTTTTAATACTTACGAAGGAAGAATAAAAAAAGGTGAGTAGAGTACCTTGTTAAATATTCAATATGGCACCCATATATAGGCATAACTACACGACACACACACACACACACACACACACACACACACACATATATATATATATATATATATATATATATATATATATATATATATATATATATATATATATATATATATATGTATATATATACATATTCAGAATCAATTTCACAACTGATTGAACTCTTTGCAGCTTTACGAAACACTTACTTCTCTCGCTCGAGAGTCACGTTGCATCATGACGAACATCAACGTATATTGCAACTTATATAATTTCCATGCTTCATAGACGAGAGAAAATTGAATACAGGTCTGAAAGGACTAAAAATTTAGGATCACAAGTTTACGATACTCCTCTGTGAAAGGGTAGACCAAGGCCAATTAGAGTCGGGAAGATATGTTATCTGATATCCCGGATTTCTTGGAACGATCAGCAATGTACATAATAGCTACATTGCTCACTGCTAAACAACGGAAAGGCTTCATCAGCTCACGAACATGTTAATTATAAGGTTTTGTACCTTTAAACAAAAATTATAATTATATTTTAGCTAACAGTAATACATGTTCATTCCATTTATAACTACACAGGCTTAACATCAAGTTCCTAATTAAGGAACTTGGACCATAGTCAGAGTAGTGGTTCCAAACTTGGGGCGTACCGGGGTAATTTCCTTTTTAAGGGGGTGGGGGCAATTCGAGGATACTTAGAATAAGTTAATGGTCTTTAGGCTTCCTCCACCTGAATATAAGAATGATAGTATTTCATCACGGGTGGCTTCAGGATTTTAGGGGAGATTATGTGGGGCGTGGCCAAAAAAAAAAGGTTGGGAACCACTGGTCTAGAGAGAGAGAGAGGGAGAGAAGAGAGAGGAGATTGAGAGAGAGAGACGAGAGAAGAGAGTGTCAATAGCCACTGAAATAAAAGGGAATTAGTTAAATGGTCAAAGTAGGAAACATGAAATAACGCCAAGGGAAAAATTACTATCTACCATAGTATACATGAAATAAAACGACAAAGTAAAATACTCTTTATGTTTGCAGGTCTTTTGCTTATAAGAACTGAGCAAACGGGGAAGGAATAACAAGCACGCGCTGGTTTGGAATACGTTCAAACACGCAAGCATATATCTTTTTTCGTGATGACATGATTTCTTTTTTTCATAAGGAGTTTTACATCATTGATATTTGCCTATTCTTGAAAGATATAAGTTCAGTTAATATTGATTTTTGTTGTTTATGTAAATGCCACTTCCCTCTCTTTTTTTTTTAACTATTCCTGATTGAAAAGAATAAGTGCTTTGAATGTATTTTCATTGTTTGTCTTTAGACATTAAATTCATTGAAGAATTTTTTTATGTTTGTATATACGTTTTTCCGTTTTGTGCCTATATTAAAGATGTAATTTTTTTGATACAGAGAACTTTCATGATGGACCGTTTTTATTCATGTAATGGGTTTATTTTTTTCCTCCTAAGTGAAAGCAAACTTTGGTGGTAAAAAGTAACCCTCAACATTTTCTTTCCTTCGCAAAAACCAATTGAAAATTATTTCAGGTTCCTCGTTCGCTGAGAGTCATTGATATTTACCCGTATATTTATAGTATATATATATATATATATATATATATATATATATATATATATATATATATATATATATATGTATGTATATATATACTATATATATATATATATATATATATATATATATATATATATATATATATATATGTATATATATACATACATATATATATATATATATATATATATATATATATATATATATATAAAGTAATATCACATTTCCGTGATTCATATACATATATCGAGCTATAATGTCCTTTAATATCTAATTCGCTCTACCTCGGAATTATTATTATTTTCATATATGCTTAACCGAAGGGGAATTTTTTTCTCGATAATAGACTTGCCTGGACCTGAGCGCGAACCCATGGAGCCTTTCAAATCCAGGAACGTCAGTGAAGCTTCACTGGACGTTCCTGGACTTTGAAAAAGAAAAGGCTTCCAGGGTTCGTGCCCAGGTCCAGGCAAGCTATTGTCGAGAAAAAATTCCCCTTCGGTAAGCATATATGAAAATATAATAATTCCGAGGTAGAGCGCAAATACATATTAAGGACATTGTAGCTCGATATATATACTATATATATATATATATATATATATATATATATATATATATATATATATTATATTCGTTAAAAGCAATTGCTTTAGTGGCGTCAATAAGTTTCTTGCAGGTATCTTCATACGACGAAGTTTTTTTCCGATTCTCGTTCGCCAATTTCTGGTGAAAAATGCGCTGACTTCCTTCTTCCATTTATTGAATTTTGTCGCGACAGCTTTTTCGCCTTATGGCATTATCAAGCGACTACTGACTTACAATCTGGCCTTTCGGCCTATTTATTTCATCGTGTTGGGAAGTAAATGACCTTGAGGTATGGGTAATGGTAGTCTAGGGATTAACAGCTTAATGGCGTTGTTTTGGATACAAAGAACATAAGG
>NC_087205.1:28688320-28694164 GCF_015104395.2 Macrobrachium nipponense | reverse complement strand
TAAGTATGTTTGTATGTATGTGTGTGTCTGGGTGTGCGTGGGTGTCTTTTTTCAACAATCCATATCAAAACATAATGGAGAGAAATGTGAGAGAGCAGGAGAGAAAGATATTTCAGCAATGACAAAAAAAATATTAATTGAAATGTCGCAGTGACTTTTTATCAGGACGGGAAAAACAGTTAATTTCTAGGTATCGTGTACCAGAATAAACGGAATATATGTATTTTAATAAAATGCATGGAAATCGTGATTTCACCATAGTCTATAAGGGTGAGAAAAATTCAGATCACGTTTAAATCGTCGGGGTGAGGATGAAAATATGTTGGTAATTAATTACGATGCAGTCAGGTATTTGTTTACTAAGTTAGCCATCAGAGAGAGAGAGAGAGAGAGAGAGAGAGAGAGAGATACACGCAGACCGGCGTCAATCAGGGAAAGACATACAGACAGACAGTCGACAGAGAGAGACAGAGAGAGAGAGAAAAAGAGAGAGAGAGAGAGAGAGAGAGAGATACACGCAGACAGGCGTCAGACAGAGAAAGATAGACTGACAGACCGACAGACAGACAGACCAACAAAGAGAAAAAGGAACACGAACAGTAAATATACTCTCTAGTAGGTGATATATATACATATATATTTTTGATAAAGAGACAAGCATTATTTTTCCCCTTATGAAGGATTCCGAATGATTATCCAATTCCTAACAATATGTATGTATATCCCATTTCATAGTTACATACCTGTCCACCCCTTTATATATCAAGTATTTATTTCCCCAAGTTTTAAATTCCTCTCTACGATAACCCGAAATGACATTAAAATCGTAGCTCAAACTTACCCCGTTTCAATTCCGATGTAAATTGCAGTTAACTGGACTCTTATCCGGATTTCCGATAGATCTCGCAAACTTCTGTAATCGATGCTTGCCTGCCATATTGAAATCAGATAATAGTTTGAGTTATCGAAGGAAATATTCCGGCCATGGATTCGATAAGATGAAAATAAAATGTGGGGAAAATTGCGGATATATAATAATATTTGTATATAATGATATAGGATGCTGAGGGTTACATGTATGAATTTTACAAAAAAAACCCTTCGTCATAAAATTAGTTTTAGATACTGCTTCTTATATCTAATATATATATATATATATATATATATATATATATATATGTATATATACATATATATATATATATACGTATATATATATATATATATATATATATATATATATTATTATATTATACATATATATATGCATGTGTGTCTGTGCATATATTTGCCCGGATGTGTATACATGAATGTATGTATGTTTGTATGTATGTATACCAAAAGAAGCATAATAATAGCATAAAATTTATCACTATATTCCTGATTCTACTGTTAATCACTTTTGACGAAGTAGTGGAAATATCTGAGAATACAATCCTTTATATTTCAAAAGGACAGAGTAAAAGGAACCAGTTAGAAGGAATAAACCTATGTCAATGCAAGAATAACTGACCCAAGGGGGGGTGAAGAAGTCATCGAAAAGGAAAGGTCAGCTGTGACATGTCAGGTAGTGGACGATTTCAGTGTCTGTTATTCAAAGGGAGAGTTTCAGTAAGATCTCAGCTATTCTGTATCGTTTCCACTTGCCTTGGGATATATCAATATGGTTTAAAGTGTTAATTACTGATTTTATGGTGTCATTTTTATATGGGAAGGATCTTTCCAAGCATGGAGGAGAGGTTCCAGTCGATGAAATGTCTCCTAACTGTCCATAGTGAAGTATGTTATTCCATTAAACTGTAGTTACGAATCACGGAAAGTGACGTTAAATTTTTCAAGATCCCACCGACGAGAGAAAGAGAGAGAGAGAGGAGAGAGAGAGAGAGAGAGCGAGAGAGAGAGAGATGAAGAGAGAGAGAGAGAGAGAGAGATAAGGGGCGAAGTGGGGAGATAATCTTATGTTCTCTTTTGATCAATTATTCAACTCCAATTGAGTGAGAACTAACAAGCCGAAAGTATCCTGTTTTGATGGTGTACATTTTGATGGAACAACGATCATTAGGATTCATAACAATCGAGCTCGAGGGACATCTAAATACTCAATTTGTTGTCTATGTTAACAAAAGCACATAATAGGGAACGTTTCTATTTGTCTTTCCTCGATCACTGGTAGTCCAATTGTAGGTGAGAGAGAGAGAGAGAGAGAGAGAGAGAGAGAGAGAGAGAGGTGATGGTGGCACGCATCCCGAAACATAAGTACGTGTACACATTGCCCACAACAACACAAATGCATATCCATTTCCGCGGCAGTCCCTTGACGCAACAAACGAGCTCAGATATTTTATAGCCATTTACGAGCGTAATAAGAATGCAAGAAATGGCGTTTTCATGTAGCCATGCTTGGGAAAGCCGCGGCTTACCCGAACATTTTATGGCCGTTGTGCTTTCAAGATGTAGAGAGGCGGACTTATCCTATTTAACTGCCTCTGCATCTGCTTGCGCATTCTTTTACGTCTCAAAGTAAAAGCCTACGTCCCGTCCTTATTCGAGGAGACATTATGCTTACTGCTGTAAAGACATCGGTTTCTTAGCCTAACCAAAATTCCATATTTGGCACACTAAATAATTCGTGGAAATATACTTTCCCCAGATTGTTTCTCTATTGAATTCATATCGAGTCAGATAAAACATATTGATATTTGCGAATTTTTATTATGAAACCAAAAAAAAGCATCCTAAGCAGTGAGGCAAGAAGATTCAAATTGTGGGGAGGCGTTTGTTCACTAAATACTTAATCTCTGTTTTTGCAAACTGACATCTGCAGATTCTCTGATTGTTATTATATTGCTGCGATTATTGGTATTACTGGCATTTTCCTTTTTTCATTATTATTGCGAATATTTAGCCTTCTGGACCTGACTACTGTAACCACCTAAGGTTCTTAGCTGGAATTTAATTATATACAATCTGTTCACTAATTGATATAATTTTTTTAGGTTTGTTTAACTGTTCTCATTATTACTACTGTTATTACCATCATTATGATTATACAATTTTTTATACTACTTTAGTAGCTGTGTGGATATTGCCGATTACTATTATATCATATATATATATATATATATATATAATATATATATATATATATTATATATATATATATCTATATATATATATATATCTAGATGGTGGTGTGTTATTGTTTATACTTTGTAAATTCCATGTTTATGGCCCTGAGCTGAAAATTATACTGAGTCATAAACTGTACAAACCTTAATTGTCAATTCACACAGGATTTCCGCCACAAATTAATCCTTACAGATTAGAGACATAAAATACACAAAACTACATGAACGAACGAAATCATTTCATTATCTTGACCATTTCAGAATAAATTCCCCTATAATACGTAATTAATACTTCTTTCGCGCAACATAATAAAGTACCCTCCCCTCAATTACGAACAGTAATTAAAGAATGCTGAGGATTTGGAAACAATAGGGAGGAAATCTCAAAAGATAATTACAAGCAGGATCCTTTGTCAAGGTATATTGCAAAAAGAAAAATAATAATCATGGTAATAAAAAAAGTCCAAATCTTGATGATGAGTACGAAGACCATTTATCTTCTTTTCACCTGTCGTTAAGAAATAATTTTAAAACAAAAAGAAAAGGTGGACTAATATATACTTACACGCTCACACACACACACACACACACAGACACACCCACACACCAAATATATCTATATATATATTATATATATATATATAGATAATATAATATATATATATATATATACTACACACACAATACACACCACACACACACACACACACACACACAGTATATATATATATATATATATATATATATATATATATATATATGTATATATATATATATATATATATATATATTATATATATATATATATATATATATTATAATATATATATATATAATAAATATTATATATATATTGACGAACTATCGCTAAAACATGCGATTATCTCATGTAGTCGTAAAGCTGGAGGAAGGAATGAAAGTTGACCAAGCGCTTTCGTGTATCTCAAGGAGGAGGTTGTGAGAAATACACGAAAGCGCTTGGCCAACTCCTTTCATTCCTTCCTCCAGCTTTTACGACTATATATATAATATATATATATATATATAATATATATATATATATATATTCTATATATATAATATATACTATTATATATATAAATATATGTATATATATATAGTATATATATATATGATTATAATATATATATATATCTATATAGATTATAATCACTTTAGCATGTGATTTGTTTTATCATCACATTATCGCACAGGTGAAAAAAATAATAGACAGGGTGTAGGTCGTGACCGGTTTCGGCTTTATTTTCAAGCCATTGACAAAGGACTGATACATGGTATTAGAAGTTAGAAGTATATATACTACAAAGACAGTACTGACGAACATACACACAACCGTTTTGGGTGATCATAGTACTTATAAAGAATTAAATAAGAACCAGATAGACAGTGTGAATAGTGGTTTCAATAAAAAAGTGAAAAATCTGCTAAAAGGTAACGAAAGCCTTATAAAGAAGTTGTGTGTGACCTCTCCATCGCTATTGTATATGTATGGTACGATAAAAACCCATAAAACAAACTTTCCTGCCAGACCAATTATCAGCTCAGTGGGCTCCGCATCTTATAAATTAGCGAAGTATTTAGTGAATATCCTTAACCCAGAGGTAGGTAACATCTCTAATGCCAATATAAAGAATAATGTGGACTTGATAAATAAACTAAATAGTGTACAAGTTAATGGTGAATCGAAACTTGAGAGCTTTGATGTAGTATCACTATTCACAAAGGTGCCTATTGACGATCTATTGGAGTTTCTATCGGAATTATTAGAAAACAAACAGCTGGATTTTCCATTTTCAAAAAGCACTTTAATTGAACTGATCAAATTATGTGTAAATTTGAATTCAATGGAAAATTTTGCTCTCAAAATTTTGGTATGGCAATGGGAAACCCTCTGTCCCCAGTGCTAAGTAATTTATAAATGGATTTAAAAAAAAAAAAAATTAAACAATATAATTCCACGTAATGTACCTTGGTTTAGATGCTGACGACATAATTTGTGTATTCCTAGGGAACGAAGATGTAAATAACTTTTTTGCCAGGTTATATCAATTAGTACCATCAATTAAATTTACTATGGAAATGGAAAAAGATGGATGCCTAACCTTTTTGGATGTCCTCATACGGAGAAATAGTAGTGGGTTTAAATATAGTGTTTACAGAAAACCTACTAATATTTCTTCCTATGTACATTTCTATTCTGGACAAAGCAATAAGGTTAAAAGATCAACGTTTACATCTATGTTTCTAAGAGCACTACGGGTATGTAGCCCAGAATATATAGATGAGGAGATAGATAAGACTCGGAATACAGGCAAGAAACTGATATATCCAGATAGTGTACTAAACAATGCAATAGAAGCGGCAAAAAAGACCATGTATCAAAACCAAAAAGAACCTTACAACACAAAAAAAATTACTTGTACTACCTCATAATAATAATATGAAAGATATCCCACATCTCCTGAAGAATTTTGGTATTAATATAGTTTTTAAAAACAATAAAACAATGAAACAGGTACTTATTAAGAACTCTCCTGACAATGTTAAAGGATGTGTATATAAAATTCCGTGTAAGTCTTGTGACAACTGTTATATTGGTCAAACGGGGAAAGCACTAGAAAAAAAGAATAGAACAACATAAACAATGTGTGAGATATGCACAGGGAAATAGTGGTATTTTTGTACATGTTAGTGA
>NC_087205.1:28678320-28683320 GCF_015104395.2 Macrobrachium nipponense | reverse complement strand
TTTCATATTTCTTTTAACCAATTTCCGCTGGGTATGGTCTGGTCTGACTTAGGTAATGGAGAATGCTGGTATAATTTTAGACCGCTTATCCTGCTACAGTCTTCATTATTCTTATTGCAAGAACCGTTTTCTTTTCCTTAAATCCGGCTTTGAAAGCTGAGACAATATTTGATAACCATACGATTTATCATTATCTCTTTATGTACGTTTATTTTTTTCATTGCATTGTAGACTTCAATTTAAACAGAAATCCAATAATTTTACAGTGTCAGACATAGATATTTTCAATCTTATTATTAAATCAGATACTTTGTTTTTAAAAAATTATCATCCTAAGATTTCATCCGTACAACCAATTGTCTAAAATGTTCTTTGGCTATGTAAATATTATACAATTCAAAAAAAGGCGTAAAAGGTTACAACAAACAGAAAAGAAACAAAATTGTCAAACAAATATTAGGAGATATTATAAACTGTGTTTGATAGCGAATCTAATTCATTACTTTAGGCTGAACGTTTCTTGACACCCATAAAAAATTACAATGTTCGCATTTTTTTGTGCGTTCGTGTGTGTGTCAAACAATGCAAGAACCTAACCTTCTCACTAACAAAACTCTTCTTTAGCTCCAGAGTAGACGTGGGGCAAGCACGACATTTTGCGTGAGTGCTTACAAAAATGCATGAGAGCATGCTTTGTGCTCCAACGACGCAATATTGCAGATAAAAGTCATTCATACAATACTGCATCGTAGGTACCATTAAAAGAGGGGCTCATGATGCACATGGGGGATTAAGGTAGTTTGGTTCAGTGTGAAATTATACAGTAGTCATCTGAAATAACAGTGTGTAGGCCCCTTGTAATTGGAAGTTAACTAAGCATGTAGTATTAAGAAAATCTATTATTATGGTTGATCCTCAGTTACTGAGTGCCAAGTTTATTTGTTTCAATATTGCATGGAAAGAATATTAATAAAAAAATTAGTAGATTACTGGAAAAAGACCGGAAAACAGAAGTTTTGTATTTATAAATAAAGTTCAATTTTAAATTTCCTAACCCTTTCATCCTGGTCCCTTTAATCGTCTGCTGGTATACAATATAAAATTTTCTGAACTCTCATTTGTCTAGCATTAGGATTCAACATTTCTTTAATTACAACGATCATTGGTATCCTTTAAAAACAGCTCTCTTTTTATCAATTCCCCTTTCATCTCCATATGACCACCGTATGAACAATTATTTTTTGAACGACTTTCATATAATCCGATGCAAGAGAGAGAGAGAGAGAGAGAGAGAGAGAGAGATAGAGAGAGAGAGAGGGAGAGAGAGAGAGAGAGAGAGAGAGAGAGAGAGAGAGAGATTGTGTGGGATTACTAAGCTTCGTTGTCAACTAGAAATTAGCATGTTGCAGCTATAAACCATAACAGCATAGACATAAATACCTTTCGAATAAAAACAAGAGAGAGAGAGAGAGAGAGAGAGAGAGAGAGAGAGAGAGAGAGAGAGAGAGAGACGTCGTCTACTACATACAGTCTGCTGCGAAGTTCAAATACTCCTTTTTTGCCAAGGTTACAACACCATTCTGTGGCATTAATCTAATTAAGATAATCCTGCTGAGATACCATCACTCACCTCGTATTAGGAGACCAAAACCCAGGAGACAATCAGCATCCATTAACGTAATGTCTGCATTTCCTTTGTTGCTGTCACCTAGGGCAAGCGGACCCCTACCTAGCAGACCTCTACTTTAGCACGCGCTGGGGTAAACAAGACGCAAGCACGACATTTTGCATGATCGCGAACAAAAAGGCCTGAGGGTATGTATTGCGTTGCACCTAAGCATTTGTCAAAGGGGGGAAAAAATGGAGTGATATGTGCTGTACTACTTCTTAGTATTACGAGGAGAGAAGGGGGATTCCTTTTCGGATACTTTTAATTGCCTTTATCTTGAATTGTACATGAAGTTAATTATAGGTACTGGTTTATTAATAGTTAAAGGAGGGATGTTTGTTGTGAAATTACCAATTTTGTGCTGTTCAACTGTAGTCTTGGAAATATACCAAAACTTAAGTAGCATTTAGATAACTAACACGTGTGTTATAAGGGATTCGGTGGTAATCAGATTATATATATATATATACACACATATATATATATATACTATATATATATATATATATATATATATATATATATATATATATATTATGCTACCTTTCATAATAAATCAATATATATTTGAGAGTACACTTCGACAAAACATAACAATAACTATTATTAGTGGTAATTTAACACAGAATATCCCTCCGTTAACTTTGCTCAAACATCCGTACCCATAATGAAATTCTTTTACGGATAATTAAAGTTAATTGAAATTACAAAGACTAAAAAGGAATACCTTCTCTACTCACAATACCAGGATGCAGTATACCACATATGACTCGTTTTCCCCTTTGACCAAATGCTTAGGTTGAACGCAATACATGCCTTCAAAGCTTTTTGTTTGCGACCATGCAAAATGACATGCTTGTTCCTTGTTTACCCTAGTGCATGCTAAAGAAGAGTCCTGCGTGGTAGGGGTCCGCTTGCCCTGGGTGACAACAACAAAGGAAATGCAGACATTAGGTTAATGGATGCTGATTGTCTCTCGAGTTTTTGTTTCCTATTACGAGGTGAGTGATGGTCTCTCAGCAGGATTATCTTAATTAGATTAAAGCCACGGAATGGTGTTGTAACCTTGGTAAAAGTGCGTCTTTGAACTTAGCATCAGACTGTAGTAGGTGATGTCTCATTCTCTCTGGCTCTCTTTACACACACACACACGACACACACACACACACACAACACACAAACACACACACACACACACACACACACACACATATATATATATATATATAGTATATATATATATATATATATATATATATGTGTGTGTGTGTGTGTGTGTGTGTGTGTGTGTGTGTATGTGTGTGTGTATATATATATATATATATATTATAATATATATGTGTGTGGTGTGTGTGTGTGTGTGTGTGTGGTGTGTGTATTTATGTATATATATATATATATATATATATATATATAGATATATATATATATATATATATGGTCATTGTAATCTGTGAAACTCACACGCTCCCAAAGATTTCTTCCTCTTTTTCTCAATCGTCAGAAGAAATTATTTATACCTTCCATCAAACCTACTTCAGAATTGGAAAAAGAGAACTCCCTCCCTCTCTTAGATGTTTTAATACACAGAGAACCATTTTAATGCAAATTCAGTATTTATAGGAAACCAACCAACAACTTAACTTATGTCCATTCCTATTTTGGCTACCACTTTAACATCAAAATGTATATTTTTTTTATTCTATGTTTTTAAGAGTATTGCGCATTGTCAGTTCCTAGTATTTGAAGCAAAAAAAAAATCAAATACATAAGAAAAATAGAGACAGGTTTATGTTACCCTTCACATATACTAGTTATTTGCTATAATAAAACCCACAAAAAGATTTTAGTAAAACTAACATGAGAAAAAACCATAAGAACATTCTTAGCCTGCCTTATTTTAGCGGTTTTGAAACCATCAAATCATCGTTAAAATCTTTCAATGTCGACCTGGCTTTTTTCTATAATAACAAACTAAAAGGTATGTTCCTAAGAAAAATAGCCCTAAGGAAAGCAACAACATAATATAGAAATTCCATGCTTGGTCTGTTCTTCTTTTTATATCGGTCAATCAAGTAAACATTTGGAAGTGAGAATTAAACAGCATAAGTATTCTGTCAAAACTGGGCAAACATCAAATGCAATATTAATTCATTAAGTGGAAACTCTCATAGGATAAATTGACTGCCAGTTCACTGATTGCCAGGTTGAAAGATTTGTCTGCATGAAATCTTTTAGAATCTGCTATCATACAGCTTACTTCCAGCTGTAATTTTAACATTAACCTTGGCATGTATTATCTGGACCCCTGTATTAGTTAAATGTTCAAGAGTGGCCTTAAAGATAAGATCACTGACTTAATTACTAATTAGCTACCTTATATATATTTTATATGCATTCGTATGTGTAATATTATTTTTAGTTTTCATTTTGCTGAAATTTCCATTGTTTACCAAAAGTCGAATATATTAAGTGTTGTAATTTTATAAACATAAGTAATACTTATTTATTCTAAGGTTATATTTGGCTGTTAGTCTCTTCCCTTCCATAATCCTTTAATTTGACTACTCCTACTTCCAAACAGTAGTGGACTAATCTTTTGTAAAACCTCTCCAAGATTTACTTTTGTTTTTGGTAACTCCACTAATTCTTCATTATGTTGGACTCCAGGTACAACTGTTTCCTTTATAGTCCCCATCCTCATGGGATATCTGTATGTCATCTTTTCCTTATAAATCTATTTTTTTAATTTTCATGAGTGCTAGCAACACCACTTCTTTGTTTCACTTTTCTTCGTTGCATTTGCCTTTATTTACATACTTATCACGTTCCATACTTTTGTGATTCTATATATAGTATATATATATATATATATATATATATATATATATATATATATATATATAAATAAATATATATGTATGTATGTGTGTGCGCGTGTGTGTGTGTGCGTGTGGTGTGTAAGTGTGTGTGTGTGCATTTGAGAAAAAGTCTCTCTTAACATAAGCATTGCATAATGTCTCTTCTATTCATTGTATTTTCTTTTTTCCCCTCAGGAACGGTTATTTTTACAACCATACTGAAAGGAGAGGCAGCATCACTCTTCCCCTCAGCTGGCATCATAAAATCCCAGACAATATAGTCCTGTAAATCCTACGATGATGTTATCTCCCCCTGGAATGGGCTGTATTGGGATTGCCCTTCCGTTGTAATTCTAGCTCATACAAATTTCTCTTTCCTATTCTCTAAAGTCTCTTCTTCATCTTAATCCTTTATCTTCTTTATTTTCGACTCCTGAACCTTGTTTCTAGGTGGATAATGGTATGGAAGA
>NC_087205.1:28663320-28668320 GCF_015104395.2 Macrobrachium nipponense | reverse complement strand
TTTACTCGAGCAGAGTTTTTTGTTGCGAGTCATGCCCTGAGAGAGAGAGAGAGAGAGAGAGAGAGAGAGAGAGAGAGAGAGAGAGAGAGAGAGAGTTGGTGTGTGTCGCTTAGTAAGCGTTTTGCAATTTCTTTTTTCTTTTTTTTATCCCATCCCTATTGTTTTTTTTTTTTTTTTTTTTTTTTTTTTTTTTTTTTTTTTTTTTTGCTTTTGTGGGATGATATACTAGGCGTGGGACGCGTTTGCCTTTTGTTATCCATTATTGGGGGAAAATTTGTAGTAATTTTTCTGGATTGGGTTTTGTGTATATAAAAAATTGATGTTATTGAGATCGGGGAATCTTATAGAACAAAAGAGCTTGTGGAAAGAGAGAAAGATGGTGGATACTAAGAGTACCACAATGCTACTACATCACGTAACGAACGTAAGTGCGGGCGTGAGTCCGGTCAGAGGGATGGTAGATTATGTTCTATCACAACCTGTCCAAATTTATATTGAAAGGGTGAACAATTATTTAGCGGGAAAGAATATATCGGACGATATAGAGGCCTTTATAGAGGCGAAAGCTTTGCTAGATTTCAATAGGGGAGATCTCTCCCATCGTTGCAGGAGTTTCCAATTTACAAAATGTCGTACCTAGACGGATTTGCAAGCATTTTTGAAAACAGCTTATTTCTCAAAGGAACACGGAGATATGGTGAGGGACTTTCGGGGTCTTTATAAACTAAGGAAGGGCACTAATAGCCTCGTAAAACATAGTTCAAAACTTTTTGACGCAGTGGCAGATTAGGTAGGAAAATTGAAAACATCTAAATGGGTTACAGGGAGTAATGTCTCACTTGATAACATTCATAAACTGATCTATTTTTCCCTGCTCTTGCACGATGTACCAGATGTGATAGTGAATAGCTTTGATGAAAAGATTGAACCTACTTCAGACGAAGAATTACTTTATGCCTAAATTGAGAAACATATGTCTAAATGTCACACTGTAGATAGTATAATTTTTAATGGGACAAGCCCGAGGGATAGAGTGCAAAGAGACACAGAATTTTCTCCTCCCCGTCTGTGGGCAAAAGTTGAATATAACAAAAGATCGATCGATCAAAAGCAACAGCAGTTGCGCTGTTTCAACTGCAATAAACCAGGACATCCAAAGAAATTGTGTAGGGTTAAATATTGTGGAATGTGTAAGAGTACCGATCATTATTGGTTAGAGTTGCTAAACTGTAATGATATAGTTAGGAGATACCAGAAGAATACATATATATTGTATTTCCAAGATTAGAGTTGTGATAGTGGTTCAGTGGCTATCGTAGAGGGGAAACCTGAGTTTTCGGAGGCAGAAATGCAATCAAGGGAACAAATATTTAGAGAACATTTAGCTAATGCGGATTATAGCAAACACGTTGAAGCGATAAGCGAGCTCTCGGCAGAATTTGGGGATATGGCTGCTTTACAAGGTGATAAATTGGGGTTGACTAATGTGTTAGAGCATAAGGTAAATTTGGAGAGTGGCACAAAACCTATTTATATTCTTGCATATCGCATACCTTTCAAAATCAGAGAACAGGTAGAGAAAGAGGTTAATAGATGGGAAGAAGAAGGAATCATTAGACCTAGCGTGTCTCCTTACAACTTTCCCTTGTTAGCGGTGCCTAAAAAAGACGGTTCTGTCCGTGTATGCGCCGATTTTAGAGGTTTAAATGGGAAGACGATCCCTGGCTGCTTTCCAGTCGCGTGCATACCAGATCTTTTTGTTGAAATTGGTGGACATAATATTTACAGCTCAAGTGATTTGGCGCAGGGTTTCTAACAGGTCCCTCTTAGTGAGCGTAGCAAGGAATATACCGCTTTTTCAGTGCCCAAGGGACACTATGAATTTGCGCGAATGCCTTTCGGTTTATCGGGCAGTCCTGTGACCTTTATCAGGTTTGTGAACACAGTTTTGCATGGGTTATTGGGCAAAAATGTTTTTGTGTATATGGATGACATCCTGGTCTCAACAGACACGATCGCGCAACACCTGGAAGTGCTTACAGAAGTACTTAGGAGGCTTAGATTAGCGGGGTTGAAAACTAAGCTAGCCAAGTGCTCGTTCTTGAAAAAGCAGATCGCATATCTAGGCCTTGTCATATCTAAGGAAGGGGTTAGAGTAAATGACGATAAAGTCAAAGCAATAGTGAATTTTCGCACCCCCAGATCAAAGTAAGATATTAAGTCATTCCTGGGTATCGCCGGTTTCTTCAAGAGGTTTGTGAAAGGGTTCTCTAATATAGCAGCTCCCCTAACTGATGTATTGCAGGAAGACGTTCAATTTCAATGGAAGGAACCCCAGGCGGAGAGTTTTCAAAAGCTCAAGGACGTGCTAATGAATCCCCTTGTTTTAAAGTTTCCAGATTTTAGCGAACCTTTTACATTAGTGACTGATGCAAGCCAGGAAGGTATAGGTGCTTGCCTTATGCAAAAGTTCGATGGGAAATTCCATCCTATAGCTTTTTATAGCAGGAAGTTGAGGACAAAGAGCAGCAACGAGAGATCCATGGCCACCATAGATAAAGAAGCCTTTGCAATAATGTTGAGCTTAGTTCATTTTAAAATATTGCTGATGGGGAATAAAGTACAAGTTCTTACAGACCACAAACCATTACTAGATCTTTTTAATAAACCCGATTTGTCGCCTAAAAGAGCTCGATGGTTTTTAACTATCAGAGATTTTGATGCAAAGCTCAAATATATAGAGGGCAAATTTAACGTGGTTGCAGATGCTCTCAGCAGGAGTTTTCACGACAAGGAAGGTTTCCAAGTCGCGCAAGTCACTAGCGAGGCCATACAATGGGATATACCTCTCATATAGCAAAGGCAAGATGAAGACGAGATTTTAGCAGATGCAAAAGCGTTTCTAAGAGGGGAATTAGTTAGGAAACGTTATAAGTTGCCTTTTTGGGTTTGGAGTTGGAAGGTAATCTATTGGTTAGGAAAATTAAATATAAGCTGAGAACCAGTGAAAGTAAAGGAGATACGACACAGATCATAATTCCGAAGGTCCTAATTCCAGTGGTTTTGGATATAGTTCATTGCAGGTTCGGTAGGCCTCACTTGGGAATAGAAAAAACGTATGATGAGGTTTGTGCTAAATACATTTGGAAAAACATGGGGAAAGATGTGGAAAATTTTGTAAGGAATTGTACTGTGTGCAACACATGTAAGCCTGCAAGGACAACTGCATGCAAATTAGGATTGTACCCTATACCGAGTAGACCTTTTCAGAGAATACATATGGATATCCTGGGGAATTTTTGTGAGTAGGTATGCGAACAAGTACTTGTTAGTGATAATAGATGAACTTACAAGGATAGTAGAAATTTTCCCACCTAAGCATAAAACGGCCGAAGAAGTAGCCATAGCATTTTTCAATGGTATCATTTGCAGATATGGCTCACCCGAAGTTCTATTAACCGACAATGAGTGGGAATTTGTGAACAAAACCTTGGAATGTTTAGCTGAAGTCTTGGGGATACAGAAAGTAACAATTATTCCATACAGACCCGAGGCTAAGGGTTGTGCGAACGGGCAAACAGGAAAGTGCTCGAGGCTCTCAGAAAAACTGTAGGTGGTAATGATAAGAATTGGGACAGATATGTTAATGTTGTTAGACAGTATTAACACTATGGTTAGTGATTCCATTAAAATGTCCCCATTTGAAGCTTTGTTTGGTTGTCCAGCACGAGGCACATTTGATTTGCTAACTATGCCTCATCATGGGGAGGATACGATCGAGACATTGGTATCCACAGCGAGAGAGAGACATGCTTGTCTCAGCCGTAGTCTCGAATCCACAATCAGAGATATGGTACAGAAGAGTAATAGTAAAACATCTGATCCCAAGATCAATGTCGGAGACAAGGTATTTTTAAAATGGAAACAGATTAGTAGTCTTAGAGGAAAAAACAGGTCGGTCAAGATTAACACATATCTCGAAATTGAAAAGATTTGGTAGTGGTGATTAATATATTGTCGCACAATTGCATTATTTTTTTTTCTTGCTGTCTGTTTTTTTGCAATTTGGTGGCGGAATGCTTTCACGTTTTTTTTTTCTCTCTTTTATTTCCTTCTACTGTTTTTTTCTTATTATACGCAAATCTGCGGCGTTTTGGCGTAAGATTTTGGGGTTAATATTTTACTTGGGAAAGTGTTGTAATACAGCAAATTTTGGGGGGCTTATATAATTTGGATAATGTCGTGGGGAGTTAAGATTTAAGGACAATTATTTTTGGGGGGATGATTTTTTTTTGCGTGTGGTTATTAATTAAATGGAGGAAATATTTTTATCACTGGAGTGGTGTTATTATTAAGATGGTGATCTATATATATATATATATATACATATATATATATATATATATATATATATATTATATATATATATATATATATATATATATATATATATATATATATATATATATATATTATATATAATATATATATATAAGGAGATGGCATTAATCCTTGGGAGTGACTTTCTTTTTTTTTAGCGGTATATAATTATGGAGTTGTGAGTTTATCGTAGTTTTTTATCCCGAATAGGTGATAATTTTTTATATAATTGGGCAGTATCATTTGGGAAAGTTATGTCTTTGAGACAATCTTTGAGCAGCTTGGTCATGTCCTGGAGATAGTTCTGTGAAACGTGCTGATGTAGTTTCAGTATAGAAAAATTTTTTGAGAATCATGAGTTTCTGAAGTTGCAAGTCTGACTATGCTGCAGTTCGAAACACGTGAGGTGTTCACAGGTGGATTTTTTGCTAATGTTGCGGATTTTTCCCTTTGGAATTGATTACTTTGGGGATTTGCACTATTCTCGTAGATGTTGATTATGGCATTCCATGGAAATGTATCATGTAAGGGGATTCTTTTCTGGTCGTTTCTGGTCGATGGGATTGCTGTGGTAGCAAATTCTGTAACGGTACACATTCCGTTTTGGGAAAGATATTGAA
>NC_087205.1:28650820-28653320 GCF_015104395.2 Macrobrachium nipponense | reverse complement strand
AGTTTAATCGATAAGATACGGAGAGTTAAACTTCAATGGAGATCTTTATCTCTGACAGAAATCTTAAAGCACTGATGGGTAAATATAGGTAAAGGTGACCAGATCAAATTTGTATGTAAAAATAGGCACTGGCGTAGAGAGATGAAGTTGTGGAGTTGCATGTGTTTACGCAGGTGAGGATTGAAAATTAGTTCATGAAGTAGAGAAAAAGAGAAAGTATAAATAACTGACTGACAGACTGAGGAGCTTAGCATATGCCATCTACGTCTATTTGGTGCAAACTGTTCAAATATGGGAAAAAACGATCGAAACAAAACGAGTATACACTTTTATTGTAAAGGAGGTGACATGACAGTGAAAAAAGGGCAAAGTTTAGCTATCATACCAATAAGCCTATCCAGTCTTCAGTATGTCAGAGAAAACAAAGGAAAGACCCAGGAGACGCATAGGCCTATCCTGTATACAGATACTTGGGAAAAAACAGGGGAAGGATCCTGCGAGAGCAATAGGCCTATAACGTCTTCGGAGCCCTATGTACTGTATAGATAACGCTTGCTGAATCGACACAAAAAGGACATGTGATTGGTTTGAGGCAGATAACCAGGTCAGCTGCAGTGGGATCTTATGAAAAAGAAATGCCAGAAAAAAAAATCAAGAATGCTTGAAAAATGGGTTTTCTCCTCTGACATTTTTCTTGTGTCCAGTCGGTGTTAGCTTTTTCTCGCCATCTCCTGATATTTTTCACATATCCATTCACTCCTAGTATAGTTTGTTTTTGTTGCTGATCTGGAGAAAATGATCAAATTATATTTTTATTTATTTATTTATTTTCATTTTTTATTTTTTTACTTTAGTGAGGGCAATCGCTAAGGGAGGGTTTTTATCTCTTCACTTCAGTTCCTCCATCCGCCATCCATAAAGGACTGATAAAGACAATTTTTTTCACTCTATTTCTTGTTGATTAATTCAGAGGTAGAGCGAAGCTCTTTTTCTATTTCACTTCACTAGGATGGTATTAGTGATTCTTTAAAGTGAGTTGATAACATATAATTTCTGTGAATATACTTCATCTAAATTATCTATATATATATATATATATATATATATATATATATATATATATATATATATATATATATATATATATATATATATATATATATATATATATGTATGAACACCTTGATCACGAAGTATATAAAACGTGATGCTATGCATGAATAAAGTTTTTTTTTGCCACGAAGGAAAAATGAAAAAGCGAGATAGCCGAGTACTTTCGGTCCTATTCGGACCCTTTACTGAGGCAAAGTAAAGGGTCCGAATAGGACCGAAAGTACTCGGCTATCTCGCTTTTTCATTTGTTTTCCTTCGTGGCAAAAAAACCTTTATATATATATATATATATATATATATATATATATATATATATATATATATATATATATATATATATATATATATATATATATATATATATATATATATATATATATATATATATATATATATATATATATATATATATATATATATATATATATATATAAATCTATATATATATATATATATATATATATATATATATATATATATATATATATATATATATAGATATATATATATATATATATATATATATATATATATATATATATATATATATATATATATATATATATATATATATATATACTATACCATCCTACAGTCTCAATGTCCTTAGAACGAACATATTCGACCACCGAGACTCAAGTAAGCTTGGCATGTCAAGAAATAATTATTGAAACACTGGCCTTTTCCAGGCAATGTACAGAATCCCCTTTTTCTACACAGGTTGCTTAATATGAGGGTTGACGTTAATTTAACACGAGAGCGAACATGGAGGAAAGGGTTTCGTAAGAGGGTGGAATGATGTTGCTTGATCTTTTTCGTTTTTCTTTTATTATGTTACTTTATTCTTCAAGGGAGATGAGAGGTTGTCTTCGTCATGTTTAATTATCTAATTTTATGGCTGTGGGTATTAAACATGTGAAGGTAGAAATTTATAATTAACAATTTCAACAGAATGATCGAAGGCACATGAAAAGTATTCATTAAAATAAATTTGTCTCAGGATTTTATGAAATAGTGTAAAAGATAATAAATAAAGAGATGTAAATTACATGTCGATCATCGAACTTATTATTCAATGAAAATAGTGTAAAAAAAAAACTAAAATAAAATCACACGAAATTTTAAAAGCAACCTAAAGGCAACAACAGAACATAAACTGCAATTAATTTTCCAGTTCGGATTGTTACCAAAGTTACGGATTCTCAAACCTTTAATTACAGTTTGCGAAATTCTCGCGCATTATCATTATCGTGCATTCCAAGTTGCACTGCAACCTTTCCCTGCATTGCAATTTCCTCCGTTCCTTTCTGCATGCAAGCGAAAGCATAATGCGGCCAGGTGCTTGGCTGGGTTATTGCTTGCTTTCGCTGCGCTGTTGACGTTAATT
>NC_087205.1:28635820-28643320 GCF_015104395.2 Macrobrachium nipponense | reverse complement strand
GTATTTAGTAACACTCCTTTTAAACATACCTCTTCACGGCTGTAGTTTCTGTCAGATATGAATTTATCAAAAGCCACTATGAAGTCTAGGTTGTTTTTGCGGTCTGGCATAAGGGCGAAGGATAAGCCTAGATTTAAAACTAAAGGTTGATTTACAGTAAGGGGGGTGTTGGATAAGTTTAAAACTTTCTCTTGTTGCTCAAGATTAGACTGAGTTCCATATATCACTCTGTGTAGTACGAAGATGTGCATCTAATAATGTATTTTCATTCGGAGAATCATTCTATAAGCAAAAATTCGGGTGTAGTATGGGTAGTCCTTTAAGTCCTATTTTAGCCAATCTGCACATGGAATACTTTGGAACTACAGTAATAAATGCAATAAAACCCAAAAACATGCTGTGGATGAGATATGTGGATATTCAACATTTTGGGATAATAGGTGGGGCAATTTTAATGAATTTCTTTCAAAGTTAAACACATTAGTGCCCAGTATTAAATTTAAAGTTGAATGGGAAACAGACAACAAAATTCCTTTTCTTGATGTTTTAATAATCAGAGACACGACAGAATACAAATTTACCATTTACAGAAAACCAACGTTCTCACTTTCATACATTCACTACTTTAGCTATCACGACATTGCTATCAAGATAGGTGTAGCCAGCAACCTGTTCTTAAGAGCCTTACGAATTTGTTCCCCAGATTTCCAGGAAAAAGAATTTGAACTAATTTGTAAGCAACTTTCGTCTTTAAAGTATCCTGACCATATAATTGAGAAAGCAATTCACAAAGCAAACGTAATTTTCTACCGACCCCCTCAAGACAAGACCATAGAGACACCCAACAATAAAATAAAAATTCCTCACCTGGACAAGATTAAGACAGTGACTCAGACCCTCGGAAAATCTAACCCTTTTGCATTTACTTACCCAAACACCTTAGACAAATCCCTGATTAACGTCCAACAAGAGACATCCCCCATGGAATCAGGGGTTTACGAAATCCCATGCCAGGACTGTGACATATCTTACATTGGATTTACAGGAAAATCACTTCCCCAGAGATTAATACAACACAGACGGTCAGTTAGGTATGGACAACAGAACTCAGCTATTTACAACCATATAAATGAACATAACCATAGAATAAACTGGAATTTGTCATGCATAATTTATAGCAGCAACTGCCGGTACAAGAGTCAAATGATAGAATCGGCCTTAATAAAAGAGAGGCAGGTAATGAACATCTCAAAAGGAGCATGGGATTCAGATGTGATCGACAAGATTTTCATTCAACCAACGCTTAAGAAGATTAAAGGAAGATTATCAGCGGGGGTGACCTAAATTGGCTTACCTGTGGATGGATCTCTTGGTATAAATACCACCTTTTCTGTAAACTTTTCTCATTCATATACCTGAAGAGGGAGACAGCAGTCTCTGAAATATAGTACTTTTTTCTCTATATTTTGGTGTTTTTATGGGCTCCTTTTATTAGATGGAATTCTGTTGTAACAGACCATTTTTACCAGCTACATATATATATATATATATATATACTATATATATATATATATATATATATATATATATATATATATATATATTAGATATATATATATATATATATATATATATATATCTATATATATATATATATATACATATATATATATATATCTATATATATATATTATATATATATATATATATATATATATATATATATATATCATATATATATATATACTATATATATATATATATATGTTATATATATATATATATATATATATATATATATATATATATATATATATATATATATATATATATTATATATATATATATATACTATATGATATATATATAGTATATATATATACTATATATATATATATATATATATATATATATATCTATATATATATATATATATATCTATATATGTAAGGGCTGTTGCCTTGTATAATAAGGTGCCCTGTGAGGTTATGTTAGACTTGCGATAATCTTATGCTAAGTCGGTTGGTTCTGACTTCCATACTCATTGGAGTGTCTTGGGGTTTGATGATAACTTGCGAAGTCGGTATCTTCTTTGGTTATGACGATGGAGATGTGTTAAACTCATGATGATAGGTTCTAGTAGAAAACACTGAGTACAAAAATACATCTATTCTTCTGAGATTAAAAGATGAAATTGTACAAGTCTGCCAATGATGATGACTGATTGGATTCTATATTATGAAGCTCAGATAAAAATGGACAGGTCTTCTAATGACGATGGCTTGACCGCTTCTCCTCTACAATCTGGTTTACAATTCATAAAGGAAGCAGACAGTAGCTCGAACATGCGAACATACACACAGATGACATAGATTACAAATCACGTAAGCCGTTTGAATTATAGGTCACGGTGGTCGCCTCAAGCAAGACGCTTTGGCTATAGTTTACAAACAAATGAATGACCACAGGTGACGACACGTCATCTTAGCCTACTTTATCATATACGTCATCTTAGCCTACTTTATCGTATCTGGTCTGATCACATTCCTGCAAGCAATCTGGTTGACCTCTAACACTTACATAAAAGCTCGGTCGGCTACAAAACCAACCACTGAATATTACTCAAGCTTGACTTGCATTTGACTTATAGGAGTGTGATTCAGATACTATGTGAATATATATAGATATATAGAAATTACTTATAAGTAAAAAAATTCATGGTGTACACAAATACAGATTCAAGTAATAAGATATAAGACATATGCATATGATGATATTCGTAAATAATAATGATCACGTGATATATACTGATACAGTTTTTCACTTCAACTCATTAAGATACATATGCTACAGAAAATACTAATGTACTCTGATAATTGCATAGAATAAAGATTAACATGATAAAAATCATATTTCAACTGATAAAAATTCATATATGAAGTGATAAAAATTATTAATTTTTATGCTAACTGATTCCATATGCTAACTGCAGTTATTGGAAAGATAAAAGGTAACAGATTGATTATAGGCTACCTGATTTATTTATACATATATATATGGGTTCATATAATTATGATCAATATATGTGCACTTAATACAACTGATTAACATAAATGACTAATCTAAGTGATTAATCTAGGTGCACTTTAAATAGATTCCTAGTGCGTACACGCACAGATATATTTCGATTCTGTTATTTATGATAATTTATATATATGATACATGACCGAGGTTATACCCACTGCACATTTAACTAGCGTTCGAACAACTTTTCGTCCATTACACAGTTCCAGACAACCACCTATAGCCAAATGAAATGGCCAATTCCAAATAGTTAAAAACAAGGAGAAATTGCCTCGGCAGGGTCCGACGTTCTATTTTGTGCCCATACTTGTCCTCTGCATCCTATGTCATACGAATACGTTCGCGATGAATAAAATCATCCCCAGCACGAGTCCTGCGCCAGCAAACGTAGAGTTGAATATCCTCTTTGGTCGTAATTGCTGGAAGTATGTCCCTTTGTAGTCAATTTCTGAGAGCCGCCGGAGCATTCCACATTAAAAACGAGATTAACGACGGGATACGGGTGTCGGTCCAAGAAGTCCACGAAATAAGCTTGTTCACTTATGATGGTGCTTATTCCCTTCACATTGTAGGCGGTTGTTACTTCACTGCCGTCGTCCGCAGCGACGAATGGGTTTTGAATCTGTAGACGATCATTCCGGGGATGCGATGTGAAACTCTCGTACTGCAGGATACTGTAACCAGGTTCCATTAATCAGCCTGTAAGTGAAATTATACTTGTCACTAGGGCAAATTAAATTCAGACATCTAAATACAGGAGGGAGAAAGCCGTTAAGGACTAGACTCAACCCACATGAATTCACTGATATTTTATGGTATTCAAAAGAGTCGGCTGTACAAACTTTTTTATCCATGGCATTATAACAATGAGTGAACCTATCCAGGTCTTTGATGACCGTAAAAATATCCATAATAACAGATATCAATACGAATCGCAAAGAAAATTCGATATTACTGGTAGTAAGTTACTAGACAAAGAAGTGTGAAACGGAGCTATTTGTAAGATTGCCAGGCAACATAAGAGTCAAAGAGAATATTAATCATGATTCTGTAGTTCTCTACGCTTACTGAAATTAAGCTGTGTTAAAATCCGATCCTGCGTGCCCCTAACAAAAGGTTCATATTCAATTTTCTCGCACGCATCCTCTGAGGTTAATTTTTAAACTTTAATAGGCAGGAGATGCAACAAAAGAATCCACTATGTAACTAATTTCTATATAAACTGGGTTTTTCAAGAAAATGTGACATTTTCCCATGAATGTGATTTACTTGAATTGTAATAGGCTAATGTTGCAAGTAAATTTTTCATATCCATGACCTGATACTTCTAAATGTCCATTTACCAATGTCATAAGCTGATTTATTGACTCTAATTGTCTATGAGGTTCAGAAAAATTAATTCATTTTGATGTTATAGAAATCCTGTTTGCTTATTTTGTTCATTAATTTTAAAACGATTGCAATTCCTTAACTAAGGTTGCATTGCATCGTGGATAGACACTTGTACCTAACGACCTGCCTTGCCCATGAGAAGTTCAGGCTAAGCATTCCTCTCCAGTTGGCTTGTTTTATGCAAACACGAAACAACACACACTACAGATGAAGCCTGTGCAAGCAGATTATTGAGTTTAAAAGGAACAATAATGATTCGGCAAATGCGCCAGGCACCTTCAGGACTGATGACCTCATCACCTGGTAGGAGATTGCTCTCAGCTAGCGTAAGAGTTACGTTACTTGCTGTAAAAGATACGACTTTAGTACTTTCAAATGATATTTTATTTTTTGCTTTAATACTCCACCCACATGAGAAGAATGTCTGAAAAAAACGGTACCAAAATTGAACAATATAATATTAGTTTCATGTTGGAAATCTGTAAGATTGTAAAATATATGTAATTACTTATGTTAAATTAGATATTCCTTATTCAAACTAATGAAAAGGGTTTCCATACAAATTCTATATATATTATTTACCCTGTAAGATCAATATAGGATCATTCACATAGATATACATTTTCATTTCTAGACTTCCTGACTTTAAAATCTCTCTTTTTTTTTTTCCATTGCCTACGAATATAAACCACCGGTACAGACATTATGTTAGTAGGTTTTGATATGTTCTTTGAACTTTTAGCTTATTTGTCGTTACTAAAGCGTTAAGTTAGAGTTCAAATCTTTACACATATGTATTTGGATATTTTATAAACACTTGCTGCATATGGTTACGTTTTGCTTATTGATTTTATCGTGATTCCTTTTTTATTATAATTTGTAACCCTTCCAACTTCTTATGGAGTGTATTATATCGACTCCACTTGTATCCATACTTTTTATTTATTTACTTATTTATAATTTTCTTTTATATACATTTGATAAATTAATGGTCGGCCTGAATATGTGGAAAAGTGTTTTAGCGGCGTACCATATAAGGCTACTTGCGGTATCATTTCTGTAGATACAAGATATGAATGATAAAGGTATCTAAAACCGCGAGAACCGCTATGATCCAGTTCAGATCCGATATCACGAGTGTAACTCGTAAGACATGACACTTTCTTATTTATCCGTTCTACCAAACTGATTGACTCTGGGTGATAAAATATAGTATTGGTTTTCTTAATTGAAAGGAATTAACACAACGAGTTAAGGAGATTATTATTGATTTACACCACCCGAGTCAAAGATTATCATGTGTTGAATTCCATGTTTACTGAAGTAGCACTCATAATATTCCTAGCGCACTCAATTGCGGTGTTTGTTTTTTAGTGCTATTAATTCTATATAACATGTCAAGGCAACTATTAACACTAAGAGGTGTTTATTTCCTCTGTCAGACTTGTAACTCTGTTAATGATTCCATGTGTATTCTTTCAAGGATTGATTTGGTACGGGATAGGCCCCTAGCCTGACAGGTGTCTTAGTGTGTACCTTGTTTTCATGACATGTGTTACAATTAGTTATGCGCTTTTTATATCTGTAAGCATTGTAGGCCAGAAAAATAGTGATTTGGCTTTCTGTGACATAATCGAGAACCCTGGATGACCATGTAATGGATTGGAATGCAACCAGTTTAGGACGATTGGTATGAAAGAGATTATTACTAATACCTGGTCGTTAGTCACTTGCTGTGTTCTTCGGGTTTTCCTCGTCACGGACCTACATATAATATTACATTTGATTACATAATTTTGATACCCATATTTTAATTATACTTTTGCTTTAGGGTTTCCGTTCGAAGTGTTTATTGTTTTGTTTAGCTGCTGACCCTTGTTTCCGTTCGAAGTGTTTATTGTTTTGCTTAGCTGCTGACCCTTGTTTTGTTCAGTTTGTAACAGTTCAGCGCTCCAACCCAGATATTCAATGCTTGCGATCTCTTGGGTTAATGAATCTTCTTGTTTAGATACGGTTTTTTAACAATAGGCACGGATGTTTCTAGTATATCTTTTAGTCCAGTTAATGGTTCTTTGCAGTATGGTGCGGGATTGCGGGATAATGTGTCAGCTATGATAATTGCTTTCCCTGGTAGATATCTTAACTTGGCTCCAAAGACCTGAATGATCATATGCCGCCGAGTTCCTTTGGGACTGTGATTAAAGCCTTTGAAGAACTCGGTAAGGGACTTATGGTCAGTAAGGACTTTAACAGGATAGCCGTATTATAAACTTAAAATGTACTAGTGAGTTAACGATACCTAGCCCTTCCTCGCCTATTACTGCATATTTACTTTCAGAGGGCTTTAGTTTACGTGAATAAAAAGCTATAGGAGAGAACTGTTTATCATATTGCTGAAGTAGTACCCCTCTTACCCATTGGTCTGATGCGTCTGTTGCAATAAAAAAAAATCCTAATTTAAATCAGGGATTTTTAAGTTAGGTGAGCTGCATTATTCCGCTTTTAAGATATCGAACACCTGTTGATGCTTTTCAGACCATAATAAATCTACGCCCTTCTTCGTAAGATTTGTTAAATGAGCTGTCATGATTGAAGCGTTACATATTTTCATACGATTGTAATACCCACTACAGCGCAAAAGTGCTGTATCCCCCTTTTAAGTTAATAGGACTACTTTAAGACCTTGACTAGACACATAAAACGCAAATATACAAGTTCGGTTTTTGAAACTCACATTTGGATATTTTACTCTGAGATTATTTGTCTTAGTCTCTGTAGCACTAGCTCTAGGTTATGCGAATGTACTTCTAAGGTATTAGAAAAGATTACAAGACCAATCATATAGGCATGTAGGGTATCCCCTAAAAGTCTCCAAACACTATATTGTAATTGGGGTGCAACGTAAGCCGGAGGCATACGTAAAAATTGATAATGTCCCCTGAGTGTGCTGAAAACGGTGTATGAGGTACACTCACATAGCTAATGGTATCCCACCGCTGCCACCAATGTAAGGGCTGTTGCCTT
>NC_087205.1:28623320-28630820 GCF_015104395.2 Macrobrachium nipponense | reverse complement strand
GTCCTTACAGTTGCCACATGCAATTTACTGTTTATTGAGAACATAATCGATTTGGGGTCATTGCTACTGAACCTGATATCTGTCTGCCTGTTTGTCTGTGTCCCCTAAACCACAAATTGTACTTAATTACAAGTCTCTTGTATTCTGCCATTCGCTGAATGTCTCGCCAATTTCATGTCATTACGATGCTTTGTCAAATTCGATGAGTTTCCGAATAGCTGATGAAATGTGCAAAACGGGGTTTGGCAATTCCTGGTACAGATGCGTTACCTCAGTGTGAAGAGAAGATCTTGGTTAAAGTGGTCTATATTTGTAACATAAAATCTAAGAACGTAGAAATGTCACGTTGAAGCAAGGATTTTATTCCATGTTTTATGTATCTCAATACTATTTTATTTAAATATCGAACGTTGATGATATATGATGCTGTAACTCCAACAGCGTAAATCAATAAATCAGGCAATAAATTAAATTGAACTAGTTTTCAATCTTTCGTAAAAACCAAGACTGATGTTTTTTTTATGGCATGACTTGAAAAAATGAATTTACGTGAACGTCATAAAGGTTCACTGAACAGAAAATGTTTATTCATATGCCCCATGTAGTTTGCTATTTATTTGGTATATCGATAATCTGGCGGTATATAGAATACGTATTTTTATCCAATGCTGATGCATTTTATATACCGTTATTTATGTATACCATAATATGTGAACAGAAATGTTTTTGGGAGAAATTTAATCAGATACCTCTACGTTTGTTATAAAAACCTATGATCGTTAGGGATGGATGATTTACTTTTTTGTATGGAATCTTCAGTGTAGTATTCTGTTAGAAATCTGTCTGTATTTATAACCTTCCATTCCCAAAAATATAAAGAGAGACACTGAGAGTGGAACCGGTTATGATGACAATATAAATTTCATGTTTCATTCACTGGGAAGCTTTTGAAAACACATGCGATATTTTATGTTCATCTTTATCTTATGGAAAGGCTATTAACTATATGGAATAATCTGGTAAGCAATTCACATTTCCAGAAATTTTAATATAATTCATGTGTTTATCTGTTAAAATGTTTAAACGAAAATATTAATAAACAGTCATAAAATAATCTTAACAAAACTTTAGAGAATAGTAATATGCATACACAAAACGGTTAGTAACAATAATGGTTTATTCTTGATAATACAATTTTGTATGATAGAATAAAAAAATTAAAACAGAATAAAAATGAACCTAACAATAACCTCCCATCTTTCAGTAAACGATAATTTGTAAATCAGTTATAAGTAAACTGTGTAAATTAGAATCTGCCATAGTTGTATAGTATTTTGTGGCTAGTTTCTATGGATTTTCCCCTATACTGTGTTTGTTCGAATTAACAAGTAATTAATGGTAATTACAGAAACAAAAATGTTCTCTTCCACAGGCATTCGAGAGCCTATGAAATAGGAGAGCTTTTAATTGTATTTTGCTTAATTGCTGATGTAATTAGATGAAAAGCCTTAATTGAATACTGCACTTTGAGTATTTTTGTTATTTTCCTGCGTCAGATAATCTTATTTGGCTTCTCCCTGGCTTTTGAGTAAGCTCTCCTGAATTAAAATTATATCACGTGCCATGCTATATTTAATATGCTTAAATATATATTATCATTCTTTTTTTTCTGATTTTCTTATTGTTTATGTAATTAAAGCAATTAATCAGATCATTTATTATTCCCTTTGTTCTATCAGTTAATTATTATTATTATTATTATTATTATTATTATTATTATTATTATTATTATTATTATTAGTGACTTATCTCTATAATGTACAACTAAAGATATATAACGGAAAAGACAATAGGAAACGAATTGTTAACCCAGTTATAAAATATTATAAGAAAGGGGAAACACGAAAGGCAATCTAAAATATCAAAGCTTGGACAGTCATAAATAAATAGATAAGTAAATAAAATCACACAGTTTTTCAAAGGTCCAACACAGAATACGGGAACAAAGCAATAAACGAAAATCCTCGAAAAGTCCTTCTTTCCTTCGTTCGTTCGTTCGTTCCTTCGTTCCTTCGTTCGTTCCTTCCTTCCTTCCTTCCTTACTTCGTTCATTCGTTCCTTCCTTCCTTCGTTTCTTCCTTCGTTTCCTTCCTTTGTTCCTTCGTTCCTTCCTTCCTTCCTTTCTTCCTTCGTTCGTTCCTCCGTTCCTTAGTTCCTTAGTTCCTTCCTTCGTTCGTTTGTTCGTTCCTTCCTTCCTTCGTTCCTTCTTTCCTTCGCTCCTTCTTTCGTTCGTTCTTTCGTTCGTTCCTTCCTTCCTTATGCGTGTCGCAATCCACTGTCTTCAGAGTCAGATCCGAGTTAACTTACTTGATAGGATTTCCTCCAGGAACTTTCCTCTGCTCAGCCAGCTGTCCTTAGTCGTTATCCTTATTTGTTGGAGGGAATTTCTACCTCACGCAGCTTATCACAGATATTGCGAAGCCTGGGCGGAGCGTTTTGTGGTCTATATAATGCAGGCCGGTTAATCGTGGCGATTTTTTTTTCACTTAAGTACTCAGCGGGGTTAAAATTGCGGGATTCCTATCTCTTATATGTTTAGGGGGTTAATCGTTGAGGTTTTTCTATCTTATATAAACAGTGGGGTTTTCTCTTATATAATACACCGAGGTTAAAAGCAGATTTTTCTCCCCTCTTATGTATGCCAGGGTTAATTGTGAAGAAAGTTTTCTCTTGAAAATGCAGTTGGGTTGTCGAAGATTTTTTTTTTCTCTCTCTCTCTTTTATGTACAGTGGGGTTAATCAAGGCTATTTTCCATATCCTAAATATGTAGCATGACAATATACAGATTTTTTCTCTTTTACATAAGCACTGTAGTTAATAGTAGAGACATTTTCCCTTATATATATTGCGTCATTTTTATTCCTTCTTGATATATATCTTCACAAAATTTTTGCTCTTTATTCCTTAGGCTATATTTCCAATAAAGATTTTAAAATTTTGTGAAAAATATACTTTTGCCGAAAATTAACATATTCCTACATTTTTCATATTTTTACAGCTATGCCATCTA
This sequence comes from Macrobrachium nipponense, assembly GCF_015104395.2. Lineage (NCBI taxonomy): Eukaryota > Metazoa > Arthropoda > Malacostraca > Decapoda > Palaemonidae > Macrobrachium > Macrobrachium nipponense. The sequence continues at coordinate 28,627,749 of NC_087205.1, read as the reverse complement.
TCTAAAAAATAATCTATACGTTATTTCATTTTAATTCAGTTTTCATTAATGTTCCTAGTTCTAGTCTGAATAAGATGAATGCTATTTTCTCTGCTAAACTGTTTTATCCACATGCATTCAAATCCTTCATAACCCTGTTTTATACTCCCTCTAATCCTCACAGCCAGCGATTCATTTTTATTTTACTATTATCGTCCCCCCAAGCGAGGAGTGATTCAGCAGTTTGGTCTCCAGGTAAAGGTGTGGAATTATTTTGTTTCACGGAAGTCAGGTAAAAGGCTGCGGCTAACCTCTAACAATTTTCACAACTTTTATACCGTCTCTAAGGATTACAACTTTTTCATTCTGATGTTTCATGAAAGTTTTAAGGCAATTTAATGTGTCTTGGGTAGGAGAGAGAGAGAGAGAGTGAGAGAGAGAAGAGAAAGAGAGAGAGGGAGAGAGAGAGATAGGGAGAGGTGGAGAGAGAGAAGGGGAGAGAGAGAGGGGGAGAGAGAGAGAGAGAGAGAATTTAGTTTGAAGAGGCAGTATATTTATCAGTTGTTTTTGGAACATGGAAGTTTTTTTTATTCATGTATTTATTTATCTTTTTATATATCTATATATTTAAGTAATCACCCAAACATTTTCGCACTGAGAATTAACCTAGTGGATTTTCTTAAGCCGCATTCCTTATTTCATTCTAAATAGCAGGAAATTGAAAAAATATATGTTTATATATATATATATATATATATATATATATATATATATATATATATATATATATATATATATATATATATATATATATATATAGGTGTGTGTGTGCGCGTGTGTGTGTACCTACGAAGGTAGTGGCGCTGTATGAGTGCTATAGAAGTAAAACTATTATTATTATTATTATTATTATTATTATTACATCTCAAAATCCAAATTCTTATTTAATCATTGTTTTGTATAATAGGCACTTACCTACAATATATATGCATAACTTAGTTTTGATTTCCACATTATTTCCTCTGAAATAACGTTTAACAATGTGAAACACGAACATTATTCGACCCTACGACTTCATCCTTTGATATAATACTGATAAACTATCTTTTTTCGTGAATAGCTTAATAATAGCACGATGCTGTTAAACTTTTCCAACCTATTCAAATTCGAAATCTAGATAACAGACCCCTTATAATTCACAGCTAATTTATGATCAGATTATTACTAAGTAGATAACAAAAATAATAACTGATTGCAGGCATAATTTTGCTTCCAATGATCAATAATTAATATACAAACTTTCAACGCCTGAGTCATAATTACAAATATACTCAAAATATGTTTTCCTCAATGCAATCAAGTTATAATACAGGTATGAAGATCATGATGAAAGGTATTTATAAACGTTTATTTAACATTAATAAACACCTTGTCACGGTTCCAAGTATTCTATAGATATTCCTTCAACATTAATCAAGTCTACATTATATCTCAAAAGGTCTCAATATGAAAGGATAAATCTATCGGTAAGTCGTTAATTCTGTATTAATCCTTCTCAAACTAATATTTTAAAATATAATTAATATAATTGATGACCCATTGCTTTGGGGTAAGACTAAATATAGACGATCTCTATGCATGTCACAAGGGGAGAGTCCATTTTTACGAAGGGCCAGAATTTCGGTCAACATACAGAACGTATTTTCCATAATAAACGTAAATGGTTTTATTTCTCATGCATTGGGTAAATTTACTCCAGACATATATTCGAGACCTGTCGTAGGCAGAATTGTACTAATGAGCATTGCACGATTATCAATTTATACATAATTCTAAGCGCTTACTTCCCTTTTTTTTTTTCTACATATATTCAATCATTTAAGTCTTAAAACGTGGAAGCTGACGCCATCTACATGTCACTTGGAGAAACATTTACAGCCGGCTTCACAAATACATATTCGTACCTCGGACCAGATTTTGCCCGGCTTTTTTTTTTCCACCTGCGAAGAGGTGACGTGTCATAACATATTCGTTAACTTTCGATCATACCTATTTCATCATCTTGATTGCATTCATATAAATTATGTTATATTTGCTATGTGGGTATGGTCAATATTGATAAAGCAATTACCATACTGTACATTGCGTTGAAATTCCCTAACCATAATGCCTTATCATTTTGCATGAACTTGCTTCATTGCTTTGAGGTAACGAGAAAACTTCAACGAAACATTTTGAAACACAGTTAGCTTGTTTTATACGTTAACTATACCTGGGTAGCACGGAAGGCTGCTGAGTAGTTTATTATCAAATTGTAGTATTTTTACGCTAGTAGTTTTTTCTTCTTCTTTTTTAGATAATTTAAAAAAGAATAAAATTCAATTTTCATATGATAAATAACTAACCAAAACTGCTTGGAATTACAATCTCTCTCTCTCTCTCTCTCTCTCTCTCTCTCTCTCTCTCTCTCTCTCTCTCTCTCTCTCTCGTTATTGAAATACATAAAATCATATACGGGAAATGATTTTCGGTGAATAAAAATCTAAACATATTTTCCTTTTATCAAGGTGTCTCTATCCACATAGGAAGCGACTGATGTACCTGGCAGTTATGTGCGGCTGGAGCAACCTGTGACCCTCGGGTCACATTCTAGAATGCCACCAAAGGCATCACATGGACAATGGAGCGAGCGATTGACACCCCTGGGATCCCTGGTTTATCAAGCTTACGGTTAGCATCAAAGTTCTTGCACGTACCATCACTGGGCATAATAAGACTATAACATCAGATTACCGCTGAGACTATCAAGAGTACTTTAAGGCGTAATGTTATTGCTTATTACGAAAGTTGCCTGTCTAAGTGTAATGGTTATGCTCTCGATTACATGTAAATCTCGTGTAATTTCCGCTGAGATGGTTATTTATCTTGCTTTCTAGTTCGCCCGTGGATGTGTGAAATGATAATGAGATTGACCTAATGAGCTTGATAGTGATACGAACTTAGGAATTATGTGATAGGATTAAATCCTAGAATTTTATACACCTATTATATATATATATATATATATATATATATATATATATATATATATATATATATATATATATATAAAATCGTATCTTTAGGTTTTTAGTAATACACACATACACATATACTTATATGTATACATGACTGGTAAAAATGTACTATTACAACAGAATTCCACCTAATAAAAGAAGCCCACAAAAAAAACAGAATATAGAGAGAAAAATACTATATTTCAGAGACTGCTGTCTCCCTCTTCAGGGGGAGACAGCAGTCTCTGAAATATAGTATTTTTCTCTCCATATTTTGGTGTTTTTATGGGCTCCTTTTATTTTATATGTATACATATATGTGTGTGCGCGTTTGTGTGTGTGTGCGTGTATAACCAAAAAGTCTAGACACACGAATACGCAGATGGACAAGAGAAGCAAAATGAAAATAAGCACAGACAGTGAAACGCACAGTCAAGCAGAAGGAACAGAAAACTGTTCATCTAGCATCACAGTTGATAGGAGTCGGTCCTATAGGGTGGTGTGAAAATTAATTACATAGTCCATCGGATGAAAATGTAAAGTGACGGGGTTTAATTATGTAAATTTAATCGCCCACGATGAAGCGTATTGCAGCTTTTAATGGAGTGTTTTTTTTTATCAAATTATTTTAGTTTTTTGTATAAAAAAGATAAAAATAATTCGTGTACTTTGGATGTATAATCATTTATGTTTTGTCTTGATAGCGTTAAATTTTACCAGTAAGGCCTTATGTTAACAAGTTATTTTGTATTTTGTTATTCTAGAGAAAAATTATTCTTAGCCTCTCAGTTTACGTTCAGTTCACCCTTCATCTTGATAGTGTTAATTATCAATTTAACTTGCTGTTCTAAATCAAGGGTATTAATATCAACATGCAATATATAGAAAATGTTACCAGTGTTATCAACATTATTCTTTAGCCAGTAAACAGTGTGTGGCTATATTTTCTATTTTACTTGCGTTAACTGGATACTAATATCTTTGGGCACCAGCAAATGATAATATTAATATAACAAAAATTATAGTGTGGAGTGGAAATTGCTTTATGAATACAAGAATGAATTATTAGTTGCATGTCAATACGAACATGGGCATTAGTTGCTTTAAAACTCGTATATTGTAAAACACTTATTTCCATTTAAAAAATTCAGTACCATCTGCTTAGCATCATGACAGTTTTATCTCATTTTGCAAAATTTATGAATTTCTTATAACAACACACGATTTTCAGTCTACCCAAAAGACAGACTGTCTCGATTTAATTTAGTTTTGATATGTTTTTCTGTTTGTTGTGGCTGGCCAGTGTATGTAGAATTTCAGAATAAATACATTTGTCTCCACATCTTGAAATATTGAATCATTAGGTTTAATACCAAATATGTTGTCTTAGTCTT
>NC_087205.1:28613320-28618320 GCF_015104395.2 Macrobrachium nipponense | reverse complement strand
TCAAAAGTACTTGACTACCAACCATCCAAGGCTCTAGACCAGTGGTTCCTAAACTGGGGGACCCTGGGGGGAAATTTGAAGTTACCAGGGGTGAAATAATTACACTGCCTACTAACTAAAAAAAATCTCAGATGAATTTTCCCATGTCCTTTTATTTATTACTAACCGCTCTCTTTCCACTTTACTCTGTAACTATGTTTATCAGTAAAATTGTACATTTGAAAAATAAATAATTAAACATAGTCACAGAGTGTTTTAACTACTCTTTCCATCATACACATGAAGGGGGAAATCTGGATGGTTGAACTGGATGCAGGGGGAAATGACAGAAAAAAGTTTGGGATGCACTTCAGTCTAGAGTCTAGACTATGCATGGGCTAATCATTTGCTATGGTCACTTTCGTCATCCATAGGTCCAGATTCGGATTCCTCGGCAGCATCGGCCTCCTTGGCATATTGCTCTTGAAGTGCTTGACCTTTCACCTCGTCTCCATTCTTGGCCTCAGGTGCGGATTCACCGTATATACGACCACCTCCAAAGTCGATCTCCATGTGGTTGCTTGACTCTATCTTGATGGGACGGGAATCACGGAAGGTTGGGTCTTGGAAAGAAATACGAATCTGGATCAGTATCCTTTTATGGGACATTTTAGGGATAATCGTTCACACGAAGGATTAAAGTAAGCTAAGTCAATTTATTCCAGTGATCTAGGTATCACAAAGTAAACTCAACTCCATACTAAGCTCTCTTAACCCAACTAACGTGCATCTTTAACACCTGAACCTAGCCATCGATAGAAACAACACCAAAACATTATTTAGAGCTAAACCTAGTTCCTTGTGGTTCTTAAATATTTGTTTTACTTGTTAATAGAATTTTGACCAGACAATGATACCTTGAGCGAAGTTATTATGACAGTTAAAGTCATTTAAAATCATAAGTACAAATACCATAAGAACTAGACGTTTCCACTTACCCATGACAGAAATTTTACTACAGCACTTGCATGAGTCCTCTTCACACTTGCATCTGTGTTGTGTATATCCCAAGGGACATATGGCTTTCTTCCACTCACAAAAACCTCCTTTGATATTGCATTCACGACTGTACGAACAAGGAACATAGCACCGGCAGTCAAGGCCCTCGCAGGTTCCGTAAAAGTACCAACCTCTGGGGCGTTTTTCTGATTTGTGTAAACAACGGCCCCGCCCATCGGCACAAGTCTCTTGCTGGCAGTATTTTCTGCAGCACCTAGTTTTAGATTTCAGAAATTGTTAAATTGCTCCAAAAATCAACAATTAATGTACTTCACCCATACAAGTTTCATTACGTTATGTTAATCAAGAAGGTCTCCCGATTTGAACTGATCAAACAAAGCTATACGGGCATTAACAACATTCTCCCTACCTGCAATGATCATGCGAACAGCTGTGCCACCAAGCAAAATACTCATGCTTGTAGCATTTCCTCCGACAAGTGTTTCCCGCCGCCGAGCAGCTGTTCTCCTGGAAGGGTGTATCGCAAGCTGAAACCCCAGGAAGATATCATCAGGAATACTTTATAAGCTTAGGCTAGATTTAAGGAAATACTTTTTAGACATGAGTTTTTTGTGAACTGTTAACATCGTTAAAGTTCAGTTCTTGGAAATATAATAACTGTTTATGATCAGATCTAATTTTACGGTACATTTCCATAAGCAATGCAGCCAAATTACCCGTGAAATAGCGTTATAGTATGAAAAATCACGCCCGGTTGGAAATAACAATGATCATATTACTATATCTAGAACAGTTACCCCTTCCTCACCTTTCTAGGACTTGTAAAACCCTTCAAGCAAACTCTTCTTATAGGCAAAAATGTCATAAACACGCGTCGTCAACAAATCACTCACGCAGGAAGGTTGAAAACAAGTCACCGACCGCGATTTGAGAAGGAACAGGTTAGAAGTAGCAAGTAGCAAGAAGCCGTCTATATGTACTTAACCTGTGATGTATTTGCGGTAAGTGCCGACGTGTGTTTGCATGTTTGACTGCGGTGTGGACGCAACCTCACTTTTATCAAACACCAATACTTACAACCACAACAGGTACAGGGCCAGCCAGTGCCCCAGAGATCACAGGCTTTGTCGACCGTGTAGTCGCAAGAACCGGTTTCCCATTTTGTCATGCATACGCCATTGTAGAAATACCAGCACTGCCTGTTTGAATGAGGTTGAAATTCCATTTATGATATATATTATCATTTCCCTCTACCACTGACAGCATAGAACCAGGCTCCTGATGATCATGAAGTTCCTATAAAATTAGCACTATTGTTTATTCACCTGCAGTGGAAAAGGACCGTGTGCCAGGCTAATGATAAACGAAATATGCTCTGAAAGCTACGTCAAGTAATAAGAGATATTTAGATACTATAAAGAGGGATGACAGGAATAAATAAAGAGCTAGTTCTTGCTGGAAGGTGAAGCGGCAGGAATTGTTAAGTCGTGAAGCACCGTAATAAATATATAAATAAATAAAATAAAAAATTGAACAATGGGACATACTTTTCTGTAGCCAAAGCTGTGACGTCAGTGACAGAAGATGCAACAATTTCATAATTACTGGTGCCAGCAACAGTGAAATGCTAAAAGGACATGACAGATATTGTGGGAGTGGAATAAGCAAGTAACTGGCGAGGTTGCACAGAGAATGTGGAAACCAGAAAACCCAAAAGTAGGTAATACTTGTAAATCAGGTGGAAAGATCTGAAGAAATTAAAACCGGAGGACTGTAAGACTCGTGGTCATGAGATCATGTCTATTAAGTCTGGCAGCAGGAAAATGAGTAGTTGAGATTAACTTATTCTGAAAGTATATAGGAAAAAGGATAATCGAGTTAATAGCCAAGTTAACCTCATACTCACTCTGTTCCGAAATTACAGCAGCTTCTTGATACAGATATATCGGTGATTGGCTTTTCAAGAGCAATGGATGAACACGTTGCGTCTTCCTTGATAGTTATGTTCGAAATAACATCAACATCTGCCGATACCCCAGAGTCTCCAACAGCCAATATTTTTCCCAGCCCGTCTGTACTGAGTTGGTTCGTATCGTTTTCTTTCCCCTATATAATAAGCATAAAACCTTTTTAAAAATCCCTCGAGCGGATCAAAGCAAAGGACGTTAAAATAGTATAATGAACCCAAATATCCTAAGCCAGATGATTATCTCTCATCTGTTCAAACTAGATAGACCCGGGGTATTACAAAATTATGAAGGGTCCTGAAGAGGACGGGTCAGAGACACAATAAATTTGTGCTTTCTCAATTTCCTCGTTTCTTAAAACGAAAAGAATTATGAAACGAATACTGTCCAAATAAGTAAATGGCTGACATCTAAGACTGCCATCGGCCTCAGTTTTCAAACAAGATTTACTAAAGAAAAAAAAAAAAAGTTATCAAATTTCGGATAGACCTTGAGAACATATGAAAAACAGTTTTTATTTATGTAATGTTCAGCAAAGAGAAGAAATTAACTGCATAGAAAGAATTTAACTACAATATTAAAAAAAAATTAGAACGGAATGAAGAAAAAAAAACATGCCTTAAATGTTCAACGAAGCTGAGAGTATCCCCGAAAAGGAAAATGAACAGTTAAGTATGAAAATAATGACTGACACCATTCTCGTGTTAGAATTTAAATTAGACAGGAACTTTTCCCAGGCTGAATCTGTCTGACTAGACCTTAACCAGGACGTGAACTTACCTGGGCGATAGCCGTCCCCAGGAGGAAGAAGATCATTGGCGACGGTATCATCTCGTTTCTCTTCCGGCGGGTTCCTCCAACGGGGAAACTGAGTGATAAATAAGTACTTAACAGACGTTCTCTCATGTACTGTCGGCCAAAAAACACTGGGCAGAGTTTCATAATTTTTCGTTCACCTGCCTGGCGCACGATTCATGCCTTATTTATCTATTTTTCTTTTCAAAGATAGCAGAAATCATATTATGTAATGACGTCAAAAACAGTCACTGATATCTTTAGAACATTATGTTATGTTATTGTGTAAAACTATTTTCCATATAGCAAAATTGACGTGGACGAAACGAAGTGATAAAAAACGTCATATCACAATCATAGATATACATTACCAAATAGATAGGAGACACCTATCACTAGTAGTATCGCATAAACATAGTCCTTAAATTATCATTTCAATATTAAGTTGAAGGTAGTTGAACTATTCCATTTGTTAAATTTTACATAAAACATTGGAATCTCACAAATGCTACCAAATTTAAAAGCAAAAGGAAAAAAAATGATATCCTAACTGTGTGAACCAGGCGACCTCACACTATTGCTTTTGATGTTATGTGCACGGGAATCTAATGTCAATGTGTCATTTATCGGTCTAAGAAACATTCCTCGATGAGCGAGAGACAATTATTGCACTGCATTCGGTGCAAGTTCCTGTTGGAGAGATATCAAGAAAGCTTAATAAAACAGGAGAGAATCATACATAGAAAAATCAAATTGTTTAAAGAACGGCAAAATATAGAACATGTGCCTAGAGGTGGAACACATCGAAGCACCACAAGAGAGGAAGACGATACAGTAGTGTAAATGTTGCTAAGCAACATTCATTTGTGAATTTTGAATTCTAGTGCCTCGTCACGACATTGCGAACCAGGAATCATGAATAGCTCTACGCTATGACTGGTGTCTGATGAATACTTTAGATGGAGAGGAAGAGATTTTTAAATCTACACTTGAAATCTTTGATAGTTGTCTAATGAATACCCAAACTTATCTTTGATGGATGAGAGATTCAGTTAGGCTTACTCTTTTTGTTTTGTTTTTTATCGGTGGCCAGTGAATACCACGGATAGGGAGGGAAACAGTTTCAATGATGCATGCATTTTTTTTTCTTCAAAACCTAAAGAATACATTTTATTGGGAGATACTTTATTAACATCGGCCTAATCCTTCCATCACTCCTATATGCCACCTCCGCTCTCT
>NC_087205.1:28605820-28608320 GCF_015104395.2 Macrobrachium nipponense | reverse complement strand
CCCCAGACACCCTTCAACTCTCCCCCTCCACCCTTTCCACCAACCCCCCTGAAGTAATATTGCAATGCAGTTTAAATGCAGAAGGCACAGAAGCGTTCAGACAGAAATGCAATTATATTCGGAGCCACTTCGTCTCAATATGCGGTGATACCAGCTTCCTGTTTGGCTAAACGGGAATGGGGAAATGGTTTCGCTGGAGCTAAGCGCGATATTTCGTTGTTCGAATCAATGAATGAAAGTTGTAAAAAATATGGGACACACTTACACACACAGACACAGAAACACATACACACACACAAAGGAAGCCGATTCTACGCCGTTTAACCTTTATAAAATAAACTTGTTTCAAGGATATGAGGAAAAACTTCATGCCTGTAGGATTAGTACTCGGGAGATAAGAAACTAATTAACCCAACATCTATTTAACAGAATTTTCTTTTTGTTTAATTATAAACACTTCTGAATAAGTAACTTTTTTTTATTGTTTTGTACAAAATATAAAATTATGGAAAGCTTTAGCTCCTTCAAGACAAAGATATTATTAAATTATGCTAAATAAAGGATTTTTATGAACCATTTTACTAGAAGTTAATTTAAGTTTCGATTTTTTCTTATCAAAAAGAATTTCCTTTATTAAGTTTTGGATTTCCTCTTATTATAAAAGTATTTATTAATGACATTTTACTGCACAAAGACTACTATAATTAACTTATTAACTTAAAAAATTGAAGGTGTTCTTTGAAAAAGATTAAATGGTGTCCTTACGCCAGATAACATAATTACAGCTTTATGTAATTTACATAAGTTTGTAGACTGAAAAATACTATAAAAATTAAGACCTTCGTTACTTTACTCATTTTTGTGGACGACGTTCATTGATGTCACATGGAAAACCTTATATAATTCCAAGATTAATATAATTTTGATAATATTAATAATGTAAATTATATATATATATATATATATATATATATATATATATATATATATATATATATATATAGTATAGATATATATATATATATATATCTATATATATATATCATATATATATATATATACATATATATATATATATATATATATATATATATATATATATATATATATATTATATATATATATATATCTATATATATATATATATATATATATATATATATATATATATATATATAATAGAGAGAGAGAGGTTGAGAGCGAGAAACGAGAGAGAGAGAGAAAGAGTCGAGAGAGAGACGAGAGAGAGAGAGAGTGAAGCCAAGAGAGAGAGGGATGAGCGAGAGGAGAGGAGAGAGAGTGTGTGTGTATTGGCAATTTCATAACAAACAATAATAATGATATATTGTATTATTATTATTATCATTATTATAATATCTATAATTATGTATATATATATATATCTAGTATATATATCTTATACTATATTATATTATTATTATTATTATTATTGTTGTTATTATTATTATTATTATTAGTTCGTTAAGCATAAAGATTTGCTCATGGAGAACTCATCTTTACGTCTCGGTTAGATAATGAATTTGACAGTAGTGACTATTTTTGTAATTTTTCTAGACCCATCTAATTCTATGTGTTATTTCTGATATTCAGAAAATGAGAAAGCAGACACGTATTCAAAGACACCATACTTCCTAATAAATTTATTTCCATTCTATTACTATTTCTTTAATTGATTTCACTCTATTTTTGTACGGGATGTCTTCTAGCAGCTGTCAACAAGGAAGCGCTTTAATTCGATTATGGGCTAGTATATTTAGTTCTTTTCTTTCATCTTAATACAAACTCCCGGATGAGAAGTATCCAATTACCACAGAACTATACATCTCTCTCTAAATTTTTATAATCTTAAATTCTATATCATATTCCTTTTACATTCAGGCTTTACACCAACAAGGTTTTACAAAGAACAGACATCATATAGCGTTATTGGGAACAAGTTAATCAAAGAGGAGGGGGGGGGGGGGGAGTTTGGGGCGGGGCAGGGCCGGAGGGGGAGGACATCAAACAAATCTCGCTTCCTGTTTGATAATATTTGTTTTTTAAAGCGTCATGCTTTGGAACGAAAAAATAAAATATAATGATAGCCGTGGGGGTATGGAAAGTCACAAATAAATATTACTATAATAACTTTTCGAACTACATAAAACATTGTATGACCCCTATCTTTTCAATTCCTCTAATTTCATATCGTCGTTATTAAGGGCCACGCATTAGTGCCACGTACAAGTGCAACGTAAACTTCAATAAAAACTAAAAGCTTGGAAGCGGAGACGCCTTCCTGTCACCTATAAGACACATTCACCTCTTCTCTTCCGTCACAATAAATCCAGTTAACAGTTAACACTTACGGAGACAAATAAACTGATGGTTCTAATATCTCACTCTGCTTTATCATCGCATTCTGTCCCGCCACTCTGGTTCGGATCAGTTTAGACGCATGTCTTGTTGATCGACTTCGTTTCGCCCCATTTACAAAACT
>NC_087205.1:28590820-28603320 GCF_015104395.2 Macrobrachium nipponense | reverse complement strand
ATGAAATCACAAATAAACCAGTATAGCCTTGCTTTGTATAATTATAGCTTTGTAAGGCATGGGAAAATCTGCATTGCACATTCGTTTAATTAATATTCTTGCAGCGATGCACTGAATTAAATGGCTTCTCTTTTCTTATTTAAAACGTAAGCAATAAATAATTCTGATTTACTTGCATAAGGTTCATTAAATAGTCTCTGTACGACCTGCACACCATAAATCACCTTTAGCATGACACAAATTTTACATATATTTTCGCTTAAGACGAGTTTCAGTTCCAAAATAAATTTTAGGTACCCGTCTTGGAAGTGTAAGACATACATACATCCATATCAAAGTTTTGTGTTTGTGTGTTCGTATTACAGTGACCTCCATTTGGCCCCTAAACTGAGAATTCCATCGATATCATATCCAGATGATATTTGTAGTGTTGTTCAAAATTAATGTAGACAGCTGAATTTAAGATGAAGAATTGTTTACAAAACTTATGTACAGACCATAATTTATATTCATACTTGTTCGTTTTACGATTCTAAATCAATGTTATTGAACTAAATCAATGTTATTGGAAAGGTTGCCAGTTTGCATTACCTGTCATTACTGAAACCTTTCCTCTCCGTCTATCCTCAAGTATCGTCAAAGATTTGTCTCTCTCCCCACTCCCTTAGACTCTCCCTACAGGCCGCCCCTCCCCCCACAACCACGCTGAAAGCTAGAAGTAAATTGAGTGTAGTCGGAATTCTTTGTTTAGTCTAGGAAATAAAAAAAAAAAAAAAAAAAAAAGGAAGAGACACGCGGAAGTATAACTCTAAATTGATTTTATTCAGGAGGAGAGAGTATGCAAATCACTCTTCCTCTGTTCACCAAAGGGAAAACGTTCGTCAGCACGGTATGCAAATAAGATAGATCCTTGTGAAAGCTACAGCAGAAGAATACATAATCCATTTGAATAATGAGATTTATTTGACTGAGGCCTTGTGCACGATGCTGGTAGCTTGTTGCATTTTATTGTTATTGGGAACAGAACCTTAGTTCGGTATTTAAGAAAGTATTATATAAATAAATAAATATATAAATGACTATGTGTATGGTATACACACACACACACACACACACACACACACAAACACACACACACACACATATATATATATCATATATATATATATATATAATATATACATACTAGCGACCAACCTGGTGCTGCTTGGAAAAAATCTGAATAACAACCTATGGGTAGGGCCGTTGAAACTCTGAATAATGCCCAACTCATAATTTGATGATTCAAGATCGATCACGTCTTAACAACGAAAATTTGCTCATTGCGTTGCAATTCCGATGCAATTACGACCAAGTCGCCAACAATCGTCATTAATTGTAACTGCGTCGCCGAGTTTGGCATATGCGCAACAACACCAACACATAGTACGCAGTCGAGTCGCAACAACTGTCATTTGTCGCCATGCCATTGCACAAGGCATAACAGTGATGCAATGGCTTTGAGACTGATGCATTGACTTCGAATTTTCTAATTGGTTTCCGTAATTCCTAGCACCGGCCCTATATAGTGAATTTTTTTGTTTTTTGTGAATTATGTATTCGATTCGATGATGGTGATACTTGAAGGAACTTAAGAATTTGTATTTTATTGGCAAGGTATATTCAAGATACGTTAGACGAAAGATGAACAGTGAAAAAAATATGGTGATTTCATCACGATTAATTATTTTGATGGGGGTTAGTTTTCCCACAGAAGTATTTAGTTTGCTAATACACGTATTCGCATGGCAATAAAATAGTTCTTGATTTCCAATGTTATGCCTGTAACTACATTTTTTGTCGTGGATTAGGTACTTAGATATGATGCTGGTAATACCACAAGGTACTTTGGAATTTGTGTTTTACTGGGACAGAATGATTAAGATATATATTGGTTTAGATGAACACTGAAAAAATAAATTATTTCGACACGAGCAGATTTTCAATGAGGGGGTAAGCATTTCACAGAAATATTTGGTCTGCTACTACTTTTTTCCGTGGCGAGAATTGTAAGTTTTGAATGGTGTGGTGGTAAAAGGTATATTTTGAATTCCATTGCTTTGTAACTGAATGAAACCAATTCTAATACAGTCAAACACACCTGTTTATTTTTTTGGATTTACTAAACTGATTGTAAGGTTTGCAGTGGGAGGAGTTTCATGAAATTACATCTGACAGCACGCGAGAAAAGAGGTTAGGCATCAGATGAAAAATGAGAATAAGAGCAGGAAACTGAAGGAAAAGGTGACGTAAAAACGAAAATTTTATTTGTTTTGTCTGTGTTTGAATGTCTGTCAAGAGGGAATGATTTGATTTTGGGTTATAAACCTTTCTGGGGTGACATAGAGAGAGAGAGAGAGAGAGAGAGAGAGAGAGAGAGAGAGAGAGAGAGAGAGAGGAGGTCGATTTCTTTACTCATAAACAGTTATTTTTTCATGAAGGAAATTCTTATTTAAATAATTTGATAAGCCTTTTATTCTGTGTATGGCCTAACTGAATCTAACTTTATTATTATTATTATTATTATTATTAATTATTATTATTATTATTATTATTATTATTATTATTATTATTATTATTATTATTATTATTAGTTATTATTACTATAAAAACACCCGCATTAGAGTAATATAGATAAAAGGCATTTATTTCAAAAAAAAAAAAAAAGACTTTCAAAGAATATCAAGAAATATAAAAAAATAGTTTTTTCATGATAATTAAGGTTTTACAATACAATGTGTTTCGCAATTAATTAAATCGCTATTTCATTAACGAGCGCTGTAAGAATTTACTCATAAACAGTTATTTTTTCATGAAGGAAATTCTTATTTAAATAATTTGATAAGCCTTTTATTCTGTGTATGGCCTAACTGAATCTAACTTTATTATTATTATTATTATTATTATTATTATTATTATTATTATTATTATTATTATTATTATTATTATTATTATTATTATTATTACTATAAAAACACCCGCATTAGAGTAATATAGATAAAATGCATTTATTTAAAAAAAAAAAAAAAAAAAAAAAAAAAAAAAAAAAAAAAGACTTTCAAAGATATCAAGAAATATAAAAAAATAGTTTTTTCTTGATAATTAAGGTTTTAGAATACAATGTGTTTCGCAATTAATTAAACCGCTATTTCATTAACGAGCGCTGTAAGAATTTAATACATTATTTCCGCAATAACAATGACATGTTATTAAATGCCTCTATTTAATTATGATGATACATATTCAGCAAACCCATGCAAAAATTATGATATTAGTTTCATTGTAGAGATGTAGTGATAGTATAACTGTAAGGTCTTTATATATTATCGTATATCCTTGATGGCAGTCATGAACCAGGAGGTGAATAATGGTGAATGATATTTCATATGGTTATCAAAAGAACTATTTGTGAATAATAAAAAAAAAGATAACAATTAAATATATCTTGTAAATTTTCCATTGCTTTTGTTATTTCTTTACAACAAAACTTTGAAAAGAGGAAGAAGAAATTATTAATCAAAATTGTGTTACAAAGGAAAGTATTTTTTATTTTTAAATAATAAAGAAAATGTAGAATCAGATATGTATTGTAAATTTTCTCATTGTTTTTGTTAATTCTTTATAACATAAGTTTTAAAAGAGGAAGAAGAAAAATTATTAATCAAAATTGTATTTCAAAGAAAAGTATTTTAATTGGAGATATTACATGTTTTTAAAATATGCGTTTCAGATATTTAAAATCACGAAGGGGAAAGATTTGTCATTAACTCTAATATCAAAGAAATACCTTGTTCTTACATGACAGACGCTTTTATAAAAATAGAAAAGCGGAGTCAAGGAGACAATTCTCAATCTTTGCATCCGAGGAAAAAACTAATTAAATTATATATGTCTATGATACTTTATTTATTATTATCATAAAGATCATATTTCGTTACCTACAAAACGCCACAAAGCCAGTACCAATTATAAATCCCCCTTTGGTTAAATACACCATGTATTACAATTTATATAAAAAAAAACCTCAATCACTGGTCAAATAACGGTGCGAAATTAATTAAACATACCGCCTCTCCTCGCATTTTTCAATAAGGTCGAGTGTTTGAACTCATTGTAGTCTTTGTATTGTTAACTGGCTCAAACTCTCGCAAGACACTTGTGGAAATGTATGAAAGGTTATTCGCAGCTTTTATTTCTCAGTGTTCTCACGTGTACTCACATATGCTTACACACACACACACACATACACACACACACACACACACACACCACACACACATATATATATATATATATATCTATATATATTTATTTTATATATATATATATATATATGTTTATATATATATATATATATGATATATATATATTAGATATATATATATATATATATATATATATTAATACGCATAGATGAAATTTTTATTTTAAAATTAAACAGCTTTGTCAACCTACTTCAAGAACAGTTTCCTTAAATTGTCCTCAAATTTATCCTAAATCTTATTTCATATAAAATACAGTAATGCACAGACAGTATCAAATATATGTAAATCAGAAAACACAGTCGTTGGCGAGGCATAATTTAAAACGTACTTAAAACATAAGAATACTTCCGAGAAGTAGAGAAATTATCTATGTTTAACCATATGAATTAAGTTAATTTCAGACCTCAAATATATGCTTACCTCTGAGCTTTCTTGTTATTTCGTGTGTGTCTCTCATTTATCTTGGTATTTTCATGTTTTTTATGACATTATTTCAGTATCTTTCCATGGTAATTATGATAACCTGATATCTCTCGCCATTCTGTGAGAGTTGTGATGCTTAACAAAATTAACTCGCTGCGAAATAATGATAAAAACATGGAAGAGCATATCTTTTGAAAAAGATATGAAAAGAAAGAACCATTCTGCCCCCAATTTACCGATATCTTTTGAATTCATTTGAATGCTCTTATCTTTCGTGTAAGATTGGTGAACATCTGGTTCTGTTTATAAAGTTCCATACGAAATACTAGTTGATCTGAAAATTTTGATATTAACTTCAAAATAAACACACACTCACAAACACACACAAACATGTCCTACTCTCACACCCATGTATGTAGTGAGTAAATCATGGTCCGAGCACCTGATAAAAAATTTAATTCATGTATAATGGCGAATAAGTCATAAAGTGAAATACTTGACATAATCTAAAAGCAACATTATATAGAAAAATTTACATGAACTCAAAAGAATACAAGTATTATTTTCCTTCGAAATGAACGAATTCTGATAAGAAAAATTTAGATAACAAAAATCTAAGAATTGGTATAGCTTTAGTACATATGTGTGTGTTTATGTGTGGAGAGAGAGAGAGAATGATAGAGAGAGAGAGAGAGAGAGAGAGAGAGAAAAGAGAGAGAAGAGAGAGGCGAGAGAGAGAGAGAGAGAGAGAGAGAGAGCCCTAAATGATAATTTATCTATGACAGAGAAATATGAATAAAAATTTATTCTGCATCATTCATAATACTTTCTAAGCGAATAGAATTTCAGTTTGTGGTTTTATTATTTTTAGTGTCTCTACTAAGCAGATACATAAACAAGGAAATGGCCTTCTTATGGAAAGGTATGAAGTCTGTCCATGGCTACAGTATATTAAATTTAGATCAAATGTCTATTTATTTGAGAAAGAGAGAGAGAGAAGAGAGGAGAGAGAGAGAGAGAGAGAGAGAGAGAGAGAGAGAGAGAGAGAGAAGAGAGAGAGAGAGAGAGAGAGAGAGAGAGAATATATATAAGGGTAAATATCCTTCACCACAAGTTTTAGGAAGAATCTCTTTCATATTCATGAACCCCAGCAGAGATTAACTGGGTAAATTGTAGTGGACACTAATTTTGCAATAACACAGTAATGTTGCACTGGAGTCCACAATTACCATGGAAGTCCAATAACATCAGAAAAAAATTAATTTTCTCTCTCTCTCTCTCTCCTCTCTCTCTCTCTCTCTCTCTCTCTCTCTCTCTCTCTCGTACTAAACCTTTACCACTTCTGTACGTCATTATCTCTCTCTCTCTCTCTCTCTCTCCTCGTCTCTCTCTCTCGTCTCTCTCTCTCTCTCTCTCTCCAAAGCAAGTGAAAACAGAGATAAGCAAGAAATGAAAAAGTGGGAAGGATATGGAAATACAACTTCTACGGTAAAAATAAAATGGTCCATGTCAGAAATGAAGAATTAAACAAAGATTGGGATAACATTTTCGTAAGTGATGACATAAGGGTAAATATGGAGATATTATATAAAATATTAGAGAAAATAGTGAATAAATATATACCGAAGAAGAAAAGTAAACATCAGTCATGCATACCAAGAGACAGAAGGATCTTGTTCCAGAAAATCAGAAAGTGGAAAAAAGGTTTTGCAAAAGAAAAAAATGCATGGAAAGTTATAGAAGTAAAAAGTAAGATTGAAAATGCAGAACAAAAGATTATACAATCAAAAGAAAATGAAAAACAGGACTTGGAAGAAAAAAACCTAATAAATATCAAGCAAAACCCCAAACTATTATACTCATACGCAAAAAAGATGAATAAAAGAAGAATAGAAATAGGCCCTCTAAGAATTGAAGGGAGATTAACGAATGAAAAAAAGGAAATTTGCAACATATTGGCAGAACGATATAAGAGAGAATTCACCCCTAGAATAGATAATGAAAATAATGTTATAGAAGTAAGGGATGAAAATACTTAATATTTAGCTGACATAGATATTAATGAAGCTGATATTATGCAGGCTATTAATGAAATTAAAAATGGAGCTGCAGCAGGGCCTGATGGAGTTCCTCCTATTTTGTTAAAAGAAAGTATTTCAATCTATCGCAAAGCCACTTGCAATATTATTAAGACAAAGTGTAGATACAGGTACGATTTATGATGAGCACAAATTAGCATATATTACTCCTACATTCAAAAGTGGATCAAGACTAGAGGCAAGTAATTATAGGCCTGTGAGTCTAACATCACATATTATGAAAGTGTATGAAAGGGTAATGAAGAAAAATATTATGAAACATTTAATAAAAAATAATCTGTTTAATATAGGACAACATGGTTTCGTACCCGGAAAAAGTACACAAACCCAACTGTTAGTCCACCATGAAAACTTATACAAAAATATGAAAAGCAGAAATGAAACAGATGTGGTTTATCTATACTTTGCAAAAGCTTTTGACAAAGTAGACCATAATATATTAGCGAAGAAAATTAGAAAACATAATATAGTGGATAAAGTAGGAAGATGGCTAAAAGAATTTTTACACAACAGAAAACAGATAGTTATTGCAAACGATGAGAAATCGGATGAAGCTAAGGTAATTTCCGGTGTGCCACAAGGTACGGTGTTAGCTGCATTACTGTTTGTTATTATGATTGCAGACATAGACAGTAATGTTAAGGACTCGGTAGTGAGTAGTTTCGCCGATGACACAAGGATAAGTAGAGAAATTACTTGTGATGAAGATAGGAACGCGCTACAAAGAGACCTTAACAAAGTATATGATTAGGCAGAGGTAAATAGGATGGTATTTAACTCTGATAAATTTGAATCAATAAACTATGGAGACAGAGAAGGAAAGCTATATGCATATAGGGGACCTAATAATGAGACAATCATAAATAAGGAAGCAGTAAAAGACCTTGGTGTGATGATGAATAGGGACATGTTATGCAACGATCAAATAGCAATTCTATTGGCAAAATGTAAAGCAAAAATGGGAATGTTGTTATGGCACTTCAAAACAAGAAAAGCTGAACACATGATCATGCTTCATAAAACATATGTTCGTAGTCCACTTGAATATTGCAATATGATATGGTACCCACACTATCAAAAGGATTTTGCACAAATAGAGAGTGTACAGAGGTCCTTTACAGCTAGAATAGAAGAAGTTAAGGACCTTGACTACTGGGAAAGACTACAATCCTTAAAATTATATAGTCTAGAAAGGAGAAGGGAACGCTACATGATAATTCAGGCATGGAAACAGATAGAAGGAATAGCTGAAAACATCATGGAGCTAAAAATATCAGAAAGAGCAAGCAGAGGTAGATTAATAGTGCCCAAAACTATACCAGAAAAAATAAGGAAAGCCCACAGGACATTAAATCCACTACGCACCAGCATCGATAATGCAGCGTCTATTCGATGCGTTGCCAGCTCATCTGAGGAATATAACAGGAGTGAGCGCAGATGTGTTTAAGAATAAGCTCGACAAATATCTAAACTGCATCCCAGACCATCCAAGATTGGAAGATGCAAAATATACCGGAAGATGCACTAGCAACTCTCTGGTAGACATTAGAGGTGCCTCATACTGAGGGACCTGGGGCAACCCGAACAAGATGTAAGGTAAGGTAAGGTCTGTAAGGTCTCTCTCTCTCTCGTACTAAAATTTACCACTTCCTTACTTCATTATCTAACCATCTCTCTCTCTCTCTCTCTCTCTCTCTCTCTCTCTCTCTCTCTCTCTCTCTCTCTCTCTCTCTCCTGCAAATGCAGTAATGTAGTGATCATCCATCAAAGGAAGGCCCTTCCTTACGACGAGCAAAAAATAATACACTATCAATACGAACATTAACATAACAAATTCTGAAGTGAAATATTCCCCAATGGAATACAGCAAGCATGTGAACCAGGGAAGATAAATTATGGAAAGCTGAAGAGCAGACTCTCATTAACAATGTAAACTTCCAGAATTAAGACACAAAGGCAGAGAACAAGAGAAGTAAGGCAGGAAGAAGGAATTTGCTCAAAGGGGGAACCATTACCTTAATGGATCTGTCGTTTCTATCGGCATTTTTAAGAAGCCTTTGATTGAAACAGAATACCCGAGTCCATTCATTAGGATCTATTTGAAAAGAAATAGCAATAAAAAAAACTCTCTTGGTTCTCTGAAATGTTTCCTGGTGCTAGTCTTTATATTTCAGAGAAAAGTAAAAAAAAGATGGCTTATAATTTGCAATAAATAAATATAACCTCATTTATTCACAACCTCAAGCATTAGTGTGAAATAATACATGGTTCTTCATCTATCATTCTTTCTTTACGTGAAAAAAAAGTTCTCAGTAAAAAGTGTAATGTGTTTTGTTATGGTAATTTCGTATTCTGGGAACCATATTGATTTTGTAATGAACACTACTTTTTTGTACATGAGAATATATGGCTTCTCAATCTCGTAGTTGTCGAAATATATATATATATATATATATATATATATATATATATATATATATATATATATATATATATATAGAATACATACTTTATGTATATATATATATATATATATTATATATATATATATATATATATATATAATATATATTATATATGTGTGTGTGTGTGTGTGTGTGTGTGTGTGAGTGTGTGTGTGTGTGTGTGTGTCATATCACATTTCCGTGATTCATATACATATATCGAGCTACAATGTCCTTTAATATCTAATTCGCTCTACCTCGGAACTAATATATTTTCATATATGCTTAACCGAAGGGGAATTTTTTCCTCGATAATAGACTTGCCTGGACCAGGGCGCGAACCCGTGGATCCATTCAAATCCAGGAACGTCAGTGAAGCTTCTCTGACGTTCCTGGATTTGAAAAGGATTCATGGGTTCGCGCCCTGGTCCAGCAAGTCTATTATCGAGAAAAAAATTCCCCTTCGGTTAAGCATATATGAAAATATATTATTCCGAGGTAGAGCGAATTAGATATTAAAGGACATTGTAGCTCGATAAATATATATATATATATATATATATATATATATATATATATATTAATATATATATATATATATATATATATACATAATATAATATATATATATATATATATATATATATATATATTTATATATATATATATATATGGATACAATCCACAATGATTTAAAATCCTTCTGTAGTCTCATTAAATTTACATTTCTTGTACCACAAACTATAGCTTTCGCCCATCGGCTGTGGTCTTGTTTAGTGAACAAGACCACAGCTGATGGTCAAAAGTGATAATTTGCTGTACAAGAAATATATATTTTATAAAACTACGGAAGGATTTTACATCATTGGGGATTGTATCCCCATTTTCCTTTACAAACTGATAACACAGGGTCGAGAATCCTTTCAGATACGAACACCGACCAGGGTTAATGTAGGACGTCCAACCTAGCTACAAGAAGGGAGATCGGAGATGTTTTTGAGATGAAGGAAGCAGATATTAGCGTGTCAAATTTAGTGGGCCTATGCCTAAGCTTACCGATTTAACTAGGGTAAAAAACTGGGATAACGAACTAAGGATTTAGAATATTTTTACTTGAATATTTCTAAAATAAAAATATTTCTTTTATAACAAAATTGAATCATTTACTGATCCATACTTACAGAGCGAGAGATGCATGTAAGAGAATGAATTTTGATAACGATTCAATACAAATATATTTCATTTATAAAAAAGATTTAGTCATTTACTGATGCATACATACATCCTTACTTACAGAGCGAGAAGTGCATGTAAAAGAATGAATTTTGATTACGATTCAAGATATTATTTTACCATAATAACTTTAACATAATTCACTGACACATTTTTGCTGCTAAATGCTATACTGTACAATACCTAGCGTTGCTGAGGGTCATTCAGTGCAATTGGTTGCAAACAAATTTCAAGGGCAGTAAATACACGAATGGCTGGTCTTTTATAAGCGATAGCAGTCACAAAATAAAAGTTATTTTAATTGGGCTTACTGTAGTGTAACTTTGCCTGTAGAATTGTTGTATTTCACTCAAAATTATTTCCATAGTATTTATGTCCTGCACATGAGAAGGTACAACATAACTAACTTTTGCATAGTGACACCATCGATGTAAGCTTGAATGGGTTTATCATTACTAACTCTTACCGAAATTACCATTTAGAATATGGCGATACGAATGTGGTTTATTAATAGGCATTACTCTTCGTGAATATCTTCCCGGTACTTATCAAATTTAAGTTTGCTTGAGACTTCCTGCAAATCGTGAAATCTTAATTTATCTCATAATATTGAGCTTCTAAAATACTTTTCTCATGTGCTACCTTCTCTGAATTTTCCTTCGCACAGTAGTTTTTTCCTCAGTTTTCACATCAGAATAAGCCCGCACTGATTTTCTTGCTTTGAACTTACGCGTGTAGTCTTAGCTAGAGTGAAATCTTCCTTTTTGATAGTAGGTACCACTGCTCTCGCCTTTCTATTGCCTCGGAAAATTAAAAAATACCCACTTTTTCCCATGTTGTATAATTTCCTTGGGAATTTGGAACACAAAACGTATTGTCACAAATGTTTGGAACCTGTATAGTTAAAACTCAAATTTCTTTAATAATAACGCATATAGTATATATATATATATATATATATATTATATATATATATATATATATATATATGATTACTATATATGGCTACGTGCTGTCATAAGCACTGCAACACTACTGAGGTCAAGGTGGGTTAATGCTAGCTCCAAATCAGCGAATACCTGAGCGCGAAAGGTATTTGAGGGTGAGAGACGGCATAACTTATAGCCTGCGGTTAGTGGGCTGGTATATTTATTATATATTATATTGTATATAGTTATTTGTATCATTATTATATATCTTAATATAATATTTTATGGGTATATATATATATATATATATATATATATATATATAATATATGATATATATATATATATATATATCTATATATATATATAGTATATATATATATATATATATATATATATATATATATATACTATAGATATCTATATAGATATATATTCATCTGTTTTAATAATTGTCTTATATGAAATCTATAATCTATATATATTATGTAATATATATACTATATGTATATATAGACATTTTTAATATAGATATATATATTATCTATATTATCATATATAGATATATATCTATATATTATATATATGTTATCAGTATATAATATAAATGTTATATATTATATAATCTTATATATTATATTATGATATATATATAATATAGATACATAAGATTAGATTAGGATTATAATTAATTATATATAGATATATATATATATATGTAAATGTAATTTATATAATATATATTCCTTATATATCTATCTTAGAATATTTTAATATATATCTATTCCTATCAATATTATATTCTCCTAAATATATATATCTATGCTATCATATATATAACTATATCTAATATTTATGTATATATATATATCTATAACTCTATCTATGGTATCTAGTATTATATAGTATACAATAATAATTATATATATCTTATGTATCTGAATTTATATATGAATAAATAATCTTATATAACTATATAATTCTTATATAAGTAAACTATAAATATTATTATATATTCTAATTATGTATAATATATTTATTATAAATATATCTATATTCTTTTACATA
>NC_087205.1:28573320-28580820 GCF_015104395.2 Macrobrachium nipponense | reverse complement strand
ATAAATATATCAGCAGAATCATAATGAACGCAAGAGACATTCAGTGTCATATTTATCTAGACCTGAACAGGCTGTTTATACAACGGGCCCCCTTCACGTAAGACGAAATTAAATTCCTAACTAAACAGTGACCAATTCTCGACGTCCTTAAGACATTAATCGAGGAGGCAGGAGAGACAAGACTAAGTTTAGCTCCCATACGAACACAGACGCCCTTTGGATTAAGACGCGAAGCAGATGGGTCGATAATCAATTGGTGTTTACCTTGTCAGGGAATCACACGGTGGGTCATTTATAATGATTCAAGATTAGCTCCCTCTGCGGCCTTCCCCTGCCTTCTCTCTCTAATAATCCCAGGCTTTAAAATCTCTCTCTCTCTCTCTCTCTCTCTCTCTCTCTCTCTATTTTCTTTGATTCCTTCTAAGCTTAAGATTTGTCCTGTGATTATTTCCTGTACCATCATCCCCCGACCTCTCTCTCTTTCTCTCTCTCTCTCAGACGCACATAGGCACAGGCAGCTCAACCCTATCCGTCTCATAGTTTGAAAAATATGGTTCTCTCTCTCTCTCTCTCTCTCTCTCTCTCTCTCTCTCTCCAACAAACACAAACGCAATCACAAACAAATATTCACACCGTAACTTGTAGCTCAACCCCATCCTTTAGTTTGAAAAAAGTCTCTCTCTCTCTCTCTCTCTCTCTCTCTCTCTCTCTCTCTCTCTCTCTCTCGCGGCTTATTCCCTGGCTTATAGTAAAATAAAGTTAGATCTCTTTATCTGTCAGGGTAATCCTTTTGGAGTAGCAGCTTGACAAATAATTCTTGTTACTTTAATGTTATTTGTTGCAGAGGAAGGAATAACCAGGAGAGGGTCTTGAATAATTCAACGGAGGGAAGTTGGTGGGGATTCCGGGGGGCGGGGGTCGAGGCTCACACTGACTAGTTTATATAGATTGCATCCATTAGGTTTTGCAGATTAATGTAGTGGAGGGGGATAGGAGAAGCTTTTCAATGTTTATGTTTTAATGCATGAATGTTTAAATATCATAAGAATTTAGAATTTTAATTTCGTCGGTGTTAAAATTATATTAATGCTATTTCTGGATTAGATATGGAGAGTTATTGATGCATGAACATTGCGTTATAATGGTCATTCAGAGTTCATAAATTTATCAATTTTCACATTTATTTCCATTTTATTTTTTTTTTCATCTTATACTGTATAATTACCTATTACCTCCATGTAGTCTATTACACAACTTCAGTGTTTTTTTAAAGTTTGGATTTATTTTAAAAAGCGTGGGAAATTATAGCTAAAGTTTACTAAAACAGTAGTCGTTTTGAATGTTACGATCAAAAGAATTTTCATGACTGAAACTTAATAAAATATCAAATAAAAGACGGAGAATATATAATACATATATATAATTCTCTGACGTCCTATCTTTTATCAAGTATCCTCGAAATATGAAATCGATGTTCAGGTTATCATATACTTTTAAGTTGAAATGAAAATGTAAATGATGAACCATTTCAGGATAGAAGTATTTCCTTATCTCTGTAGAACCAATCCACATTCATTTTTAAAATATCTTTATCAAACGGAAATGCTTTTATATTGAAGCAAAATAGTTTCCATTTTTTATGCATTTGGGAATTTTTTTTATATATACAAAAAATATTTTTTGAGTTTCATATATTTGTTATTGGCAATCAGAACTACCCTACGATTTGTCATTTTTGACAAAGCCCAGCAAATAGTTTGTTAGTGCTAGAGTTCCATTTGCGGTAAGCCTTCGTATTTTGCACTTTTATTTTGACTCCCATGCCACTAACCAATTAGTAAAAATAAAAAATACAAAAATAGTAACTATGAATCTTTTCTCAAAACCATGGGCAAAATGCATCATAGATTTGAATGTGGAATTTTTAATCCTGCTAAATACATGCAGAAAACGGGGCAGTAAAATTTTATATTGGTACACCGCTGTTTGATGTATATATATATATATTGTCACGGGCGCACGCAAGAGGTGAATGGAGGGTTCTAAACTTACATTGTCAACACTCTGACTCAAGGGTGGAGGGCCCAGTGAGCAGAATGTAGTACTATAGTGATCATAAACAGACTCAAATATTTAATTGGGGTTCAAAGCAAACTTTAAATGCACACTTTAAAACATAATTCATTAAAGGGGATCGGAAGAAAACATACAGGATCTAGAGGAGACAATTTTAAAACAAAGTGCAACAACGCTGCAGGTATGCACATAACTCTCACTGGTTTAAATCATCAGATGTAAGGGAGCTGGATGATTGCAAGGAATTTGCACAAATGGGAAGTGTAGAAAATTCTTCACAATAGGACCCGGGAATACTTGACTACAATTGGCCCTAGCAATGGCAAAGGAGGTGACACTGTTGAACTACAGGTGGCGCACACAACAGACACGCACAATCAGATCTGCAATGCAAGGGAATGCTGTAGCATACGAGGATATTACAAGCAAAGCAAAATTGAAATGCACTCAACAAAGGAATACTTAAACAAGCATATTGTTAATAATCAACATTGATATCAAACACTGAAACGAATTATAACACGATTCTGTCAACACTGAGATCGTAAAACTGATAAGTTAACACTTATGAGGATCGCAGGAACCAAAGTCATAGTCACGAAAATATCTGAGAGAGATTGCAAGGGTATAGAATCAGAGAACAGGAGAACACTTGGGAAATAAGTAAAAACAATATTGAGGCCAAACTAAAACTTCCGATCACTAGACCTTTGTCCATGGACGAGGCGTAAGTAGAATAAAGCCAAACTGCCATTGCAGGTAATATCATTGGAAGTGGCGTTTTGATTGGGGGTCAGCAAACCATTAACACAGATAGTGTTACTGAAACTTGCCTTTTATATTATTAATTTTGATATTGAACAATAATCTTTCTATTCAGAGATCGATTTTGATAATGTTGAATCATAAAAGTTAAATTTTCTCAGAGTTAATCACGATAACTCATGACTTCCAAATATGAATAAATCATAAACAGTTTACAAAACTAAAGTTGTCTCCGTCTCTGTCTCTTCTTTTCATTCTTTATCCCTCCTCCTATTCCTCAGTTATTTCATCGCCTCCCTCTCCTCCCCCTCCTCGTCTTCCTGTTCCGCAATCACCAGACATCGCTTCCCTCGTTTACTATTCTTCCTTTTCATCCCTCTATCCTTTCATCATCTCCCTTCTCCTTCTCCTCCTTCTCCTCTTCCTCCACCTCCTCCTTTCCAGTCACAAACACCCCTTAATCCGCTCGCAGTCGCATCTGCCGGAGAAATGATCGATCACACGTTGCGATCGAGCGACACGATTTGCAATAACGCGAGTCAGTTGCAGCCTCGCCATCTGCTGGTTTATTTAGTTCCGGGTACTCGATCACCTGAATTAATTAGCTGGACATTAAGGCCGCTGGCGACACCTGCGTGCTGGGTTTCTGCAATATCGAGACGGTAGGCTCTTTATTATTCGACGCGAAATGCAGTTCATTAATAAACGGAGTCATTGAGGACGACGGATGCGGTCGGCTGCTGGTGCCGAACACGAGTTTGTTGCTGTAAGGTATAATGGAGGGTATTAATTTTCGTCTTAAGACTTAACATCCAACTTCTAAATATTTTTCTCGCGATTTTGTAGAAAATGCTGCGATTATCTTCATTCCTTTTTACCATACTCTCCTTTTCACACTGAGGGACCTGGGGCAACCCGAACAAGATGTAAGGTCTGTAAGGTAAAGTAAGGTTATATTGAAGTGTAGTTCAGCTTATAATTCTGAAATAAATAGGTTACACAAATGCATCTTAGGAACTTGATTTCCTTGTAATCAAATGGAAGGTTTACCACTTCGCCAATGCATGTGTTTGGTCATTAGACAAATTTCTGTGAATTAAATTAAAGAAATCTGAAGAATCATTAAGTAATCATAACATTTAGTACAAAAAATAAGAAAAAAATTTAGAGTTTGGAAAACAAATTTTCAGAATCACATTTGAGGAAAACGACTTGATACAAACATGAGAAAAATAACTAGGGCTAGATGTCAGAATTTTCAGAATTGCATTTAAGGAAAATAATTTGAGACCCCTTAGAAACGGCCCTCGAATTTCGGATTTGGACTAAAACCTTCCCTGGGGAGAGGGGAGTCAATGGTAAATTTTGGCGGCCCTAGATGTTAACTAGTTGTATAAAATGAGGGGCTATGAAAATAAGAGTTATGACCCCCTTCGAAACGGCCCTCGAATTTCGAATTTTGACAAATCTTAAGGGAGTCATTACCCCTCTTTTTCATACCCCTTCATTATTTACTACTTTCGGAGATGACAGCTAGGGCTACCAAAATTTTACCATAGACTCCCCCGACCCCACGATGGGTTAACTCAAAATCCAAAATTCGATGGCCGTTTCTAAGAGGGTCATAACCCCTCTTGTTCATAGGCCCTCATTTTCAAGAATTTTCGGAGTTGACAGCTAGGGCTACCAAATTTTTACAATAGACTCCCCCAGCCCCTACGAGGGGCTTAGTCAAAATCCGAAATTCGAGAGCCGTTTCTAAGGGGATCATAACCCCTCTTTTCCATACTCCCTCATTTTTTACAGCTTTCCGAATTGACAGCCAGGGCTACCAAATTTTTATCATAGACTTCCCTCTCCGCCAGTAAGGTCTTAGTCAAACTCCAAAGTTCGAGGGCCTTTCCTTAGGGGGTCATAACCCCTATTTTTCATACCCCTCTTTTTTCTACAACTTTCGGAGTTGACATCTATGTAGAAGGCTTTCTATAGGTACAAACAGACTGCCGACAATGCAGGGGCCATAAGGTACTCTCAGTAGTAAGGGAAGGCAGCAAAAGCAGACCCCCCCCCCCATAATCCCCCCCAACTACCCGGGCGACGGGTCCCGAGGGTTTCCCACAATAATAAAAGTCGAAGGCCTATCTACGTCCATTCGACTTACCAACCAGGGAAGAAAGGGTTCGTAGCCTACATCCCCCGACCTTGATAGCAGGGATACGCCACCTTCACCCCCCTCTGGGAATTAGGGCCCACCGGGTCAAAGATGGGTGTACTACATTCAAATTTGGTACCATGAGTTAACATAAATAATTACAAACGCATCTAACATCAATATCAGAGTTTATCTATATTCTGAGTTTTATGGGGGGCCTCCCGATTAAAATCTTTTCCGAGCAACCTGTCGCAACATGTATGCACCTGCCGTCGGCCAGCGGTGCCTGACTGAGCTGGTCAGTGACCCAATAGCGTTATACATACATTTATATATTATGTGTGTGTGGGTGTGTATTTATACAAAGAGAAAGAAAGACAGAGAAAGCATTCCAGTCTGAATGAATGAGTCATTCCATACAACAGAAATCCCAGCACACTCCCTCTAAATCTTTTACATTCTAATATCATAAACATATACTCTCTCTCTCTCTCTCTCTCTCTCTCTCTCTCTCGTAGTAGCCATCTTGCTTGGTGAGACGTACCCGCGTGAAGTCAGATTAATCAACAGATATCACAAGTTTAACATACGACTAGAATTTGAGAAATATCTAGAAGTGTTCGTGAACTATCGGTGATAAGATTAGTGTGAAAATAGTAGGATAAAGCCTCTTCTAAGTTAGTTTAACAAGTGTAATACTGAAATCAGAACAAGATGGCAGTAAGTTCCAACTGCGGGAAGAGGTGGCGTAATTTAGCTTGCTTGGCGGATTCGCAATACGATGAGGTAGCAGGAAGGGAACTGGCATTTCTCATCTATGAAATCAGCAACAGTCCTAACCAAAAAGATACAAAAGCATTCATAGATATATTAGAAGGATATAATCCTTCAAACTGGAACAAATCTAATGAAAACATCTTGAAAATAATTGAAGAAGTTCCAAATAAAATCCAAGTGGTCAAGAGACTCATAAAGAAAATATACATAAACCAACATATTCCGACAAAGAAAATGAATAAGGTGAATCTTGTGAATATCCTAATTGATGCATTAGGAAAAAGAATGCCAAAAGCATGCAAACTGTGTAAGGTTTGGTATAGCATAGTCAATGCACAAAACCTAATCAGAAAATGTGCTGCATGCAACATTCCGACCCATCCACAGTGTGCTGAAGTTATGCAAGATTTGAGAAAAGATACAAGAATTTTTTGTTCAACATGTCTATCATGGATAGACAATGTTATTAAATCAAGATTGAATGTACAAATAGTTGAGGATGAAGAAGAAGAGGAAGAAGAAGAAGAAAAAGAAGAAGAGGAAAACGGAAGAGAAGTAAACAAAAATGAAATGACAGAAAAAAAATAAGGAAAACAAAGAACAGGATAAAAGTATGGATGCAGAGATACTCATTGATACTACATATGAGGCATAAAGCAGCATACCTACGAAGAAATAAATTACGATATGACAACAGAAAAGCAAATCCCGAAGAGGCTCTACCCAGATCTACACAATGACGGGAAAGAGGAAAAAATAGACAAGAAAGACAAAATCTGCAACCTTTTGAAAAGAGGGAATTGCAGATTTGGAGAAAGATGTTACTACAAACATCCTAAGGTATGTCAAAACTATGAAATATATGGTAAATGTGCATACTTAGATGGCTATGGGGATGATTGCAGAGATCTGCATCCAAAAATATGTAAAAACCTAAAAGAAGGAAAAGGATGTAAGTTCGACAAAAAATGCAAATATATGCACCCTGTAGCCATGAATCATAATCAAATAAATAACCAACCAAGTAATAAAATCCAAAATAAGAAAGAAACAAATAAAGAGAGAAATCAAGAATATCAGGTAAAAGAGAAAAGCAAACCACCAATGAGATATGCAGAGGTGTCAGCAAAAAATTTCAAAGCATCAGCTCCGAAATTCTACTCAAGAGATAATAACTGTATTTATTATGCAAGAGGATATTGCAGAAACGGAGAAAATTAAAATTGCAGATTCAGACACAAAATGAATAATTATGATGAAGGAAGATCAAATATTATGGAAAAGTTGGATTTTTTAATGTCAGAATTTCTGGAAATGAAAAAAAGAACAACATACCAGAACAGGAAAGAGACATGGGAAAATCCTTATTACTACCAATATTAAATGAAGGAGAAAACACGCAAACCATCATAGTGATGAATGCGCAGGGTTTAGTTACGAGTAACTCAAAAAGAAAAATAGAGTACTTAGAAAGAATAACTAACCCAAAAGGTGGAAAAGAAAATAGATATAATGAATATAAGTGAAACCTGGTATTCCCAAGAGACTGGGAATGATGATCAAATAAAAGGGTTCCAAACTTATAGATTAGATAGAAAAAAAAAAAAAATAGGAATCAAGGGGGAACCGCAATATATGGGAAAGACAAAAAACAAGGACAAATATATGAGAAATATAGTAACTCAGAATGTGAACTAATAGCGGTAGAATTTGAATCTGAAAAATTATGA